>NW_006286790.1:1258238-1293191 GCF_000327345.1 Myotis davidii
GAACTCTTTCTTCAGGCGAGCTGTACTTTTTTTAAAAAAAAATGTTATTAATATTTGCAATGACCAAAGTCATTTGTGCTCATTGTAACAAGTCAAACAATGCAGAATTTTTAAGTAACTGTCTTTCCTTCCATTCCAGTCAGTTGAGGTAATCAATGTTAACATCCTCAAGTACAGATCGCCTTCTATTCCTTCTTTCCGATCATTTAAATATATAAACCGTCCCCCTTTATGTTTCCCCCCGCCCCCTTCACAGGCTTTCACATCGCTCTTGCTACTTAACATTATATTATGGTGTCATGGGGATTCCTCCCAGGCAAGATACATGGATCAAATTCTTTAATACCTCCATAATATCCTATATAATATTGTTCTATAACATTCTCTAATCGTATAATTTATTCAACATTCTCCTGTTAATGGACAATTCTGATTTGCTAATATAAATAGGGCCAATCTTATAAGAATATATATATTATTGTATATACAATATTATATATCTCATTGTGTGTGTATATATATATATAGTATATGTGTTATACTGATGTTGTTATTTCTATAGGATACATTCTCAAAATTGGAATCAAAGGATGTGTTCATTTTTACTTCTAACAGCCACCTTGAAATTACTTTCCCAAAAGGGTTTACCAATTTACAAACTTATCAGTAATGTGTGACAGGCCCTGTTTACCCACCCACTTGACAACACACTTATCCATCTTTAATTTTTGCCAATCTGATGAGTGAACATGGTATTAATTGTTGTTTGATTTCTCATTTCCCTGACTGCAGGTAGAGCTGAGTGTCTTTTCATATGCTTATCGGCCATTTGTATTCTCTCATCTGTAAAATGCTTGTTCATATCCTTTGCCCATTTTTTTTAAGTTTTGTCTTTTCCTTATCAGGTTATACATTAAGGATATTAATTACCGTCTGTCATAGGTAGTATCATTAGTCTTTTGACTTAGTGGGTCTTGGTCATTTTTACCCTTTCCCTATCAGTTTCACTTGTGAATGTCAGCTTTCACTGTTTTTTTTCCAAGTTCATGGGCAAAGGTGTGGGACTAAGAAAAAGCACCCAGTGGCTGTCAAACAGAAAAGAGATTCTGTCCTATTCGTGCTGGGAAGCCAGGAAAATGAGGTTGGGCAGCATTTAGCATCTATAATACTCTCGTCTGATAGAGAAAGAGGTAGTAGCTTTTCCAGAATTCAATTTGTTTTTTCTGCTTTACATGCTCTGCCTCCTCCTGGCATAGAACCCTTTCCACATCCCTTTATCTAGCTCACTCCTACTCATTCTTCAAAACTCCGCTCAAACATCACTTCCCCTGAAAGCCTTCCTTGATCCACCCACAGGCTGACCTAGAAGCCTTCCGATGTCTGGTTCTGTTCTAGCCTTGTCTTGTAATATCACAAGCCACGGTTTGCCTGTCAGACTCCCCCTCTAGCTGAGGGTTTCTTTTTAACAGGACTCACTTCAGAGCACATGTCCATTCCCTGGGATGAGAGTGCTCCATTTAGCCAAAGGATGACTGGAACAATTTAGCAAACTTTTCTTTGTCACCACCATTCCAGGCGCTATGGGGGTGACAGAAGATTTATAGCACATGATCCCTGATGTCAGAGTGATTAAAAACCAGAGACATAAGAACACACTAAAGTTAAAACAATAGCACGCGAGAGCAACTACGGAGCACAGGGCAGTAGACCGTTGTGTAATTGAGAATATAAGTGTGATAGAAGTCCCAGGGGAGGGGGTCAGGGAAGAATCATGGGGAACATGGGACTTGATCTTGATGTTGATGGGTGGGTGGGGTTTGGGCAGGGAGTAAGAAGAAACAAGGGCAGCCAGGTAAGAGCAGCAATGGGCAAAGGCGTGGAACTGGAAAAGAGCCCACACCACAGTGTGGTGGTTATGGAACAGCGGGAGGCTAAACTGACCACAGCAGGGAGTTGGTGTTGGGAGGAGGAGGGAAACCGAGTGAAACAACATCTAGCTTCCCAGCGAGGAATTTCTGGATTGTGATGAATACGCGTGCTGCCGCCCCAGATCTTGCTGGCTGGTCGTGGCATGCTGCCACACACTCCAAAGATGTGTTCGCATGTCTGTCTCGCTAAATGGTAAGCTCCTGGTCTGGAGTGTGGTTTGCAGAATAATGCCCCGCCATCACCAAAAGATGCCCATGTCCTGATCCCCCGAACCTGTGTGTTGCATTAAATGGTAAAGGGGAATTAAGGTTGCTGACCAACCTTAAAATAGGGAGATCATCCTCCATAATCCAGGTGAGCCCAGTGCCATCACATGGGTCCCTAACAGTGGAACAGGGAGACAGGAGAGGAGAGGCAGAGAGAGCTGTGACTACCAAAGAAGGTCAGAGAGATGCCCTGTGAGAAGGATTCGGCTTTAAAGATGGAGGAAGGAGGCAACAAGCCAAGGAATGCGGGCAGGCTCTCGATGCTGGAAAAGGCAAGGAAACAGTTTCTCCCCTAGAGCTTCCAGGAAGGAACACAGCCCTGCTGATACACTGATGTTAGCCCAGTCAGACCCATTCGAGACTTCTGACCTGAGAACTATATGATAATAAATATGTATTGTTTGAGCCACTAAACTGGAGGTAAATTTGTTACAGCAGAAATAAGAAACTAGCCCAGGAGGGACCGTCTCGTCTGTATTTATATACACACATAAGCTAGCTCCGTCGTTTATGGTTCAATAAGTGCTTACTTCGTGAAACTGCATAAAGATTTCCTCGTGACCCAGCTTCCCTCCCAGAAAACACAAAGCAAACGCTATCAACACCCCTGGGCTTAGAGCCACGCGCTCCATGTCACTTGGCTCTCAGCACGGATTTTGCTTTTGCGATGATAAATAACACCAAAGCAAACATCTTTCTTCTGTTCTTGAGGCAATTTGCTTATCCTCAGCGAAATTCCTGGGTCAGAGGCGATGGGCATTTTTCATGGCTCTTGCCCCATTTTGCCAACCTAACTTTCCCGAGAGTTCAAGCTCATTTACACATTCACTTGGAATCAAGCACCACCCTCTCCCATAACCGAGCCCAGCAGGCCCTGTGCACCGCCCCCTCCCTGCACATTAAGCTCTACCCTGCTCTGCTATCAACTATATAAGTTCTGGCCCCTGAGACTCAGCGGGGCCTCCCACCAGGAGCGGGGATCCGGACCATTTTGCTACGGGGCCTTCGGGGTGGCAAGAACGACTTCTCTCCAGTCGTGAGGAACATGCCCGAGGGAGAATGCTGGTCCCGGAGGAAGGAACCTCACACATCCCTCATTTATTTTTAGTCAGCAATGACAATGAGAGATTTCTAAAAAAGAAAAAAAGAGTTACAAGAAGTGATCTGCCTGTGTTCAGGAAGCTGGTAATTTTCCAGTGTCCCCAAATAGGTAGCCTGGGAATTAGAGCTGACTGGCCCCGAGGGAAAAGCTGCTTGATTTAAAAGGCCTGGTTCTTTCTCCCCTTTGCAGCCTAGTGGTTATTGTTTGGGGTTTTGTTTTTGTTTTTAACGAGTCTTTTGTTGACCCTGCCACTAAGAGCATCATGGAAGCCAGAACAGGATTAGTCATTTTTGCACCTGCTTCCAGCCCGCAGGACAGAGCCAGACCTACAGGCTGCATCTTCCCTTAGGAATGACTGTCTCCCCCTTTCGGGGAAGGAAAAAAAATCCCTTTGCTTGCCTCTGCTTCCTCACTCACAAAAGTCATATTGATCTTGATGTGGGGAATATGCACGCACAGGGAGGTGGGGAGGTGGTTAGGTAGGAGGGGGCTCACAGAGCCTCCCAAAGACTTTGGAATCAGAGGCAACTGGCAAAGTGGGCCGTCCCTGTCTCAGCCTCTCTAATGTGGGCAGACATGGCGGCTCTTCCCTCCCTTTTCTCTCTTGGCCCCCTGCCCTCTGCCCTTTTCCCTCCCCCCGCCCCGATCACAGATGTGTCCATGTGAAACAGGGCCCTGAGCAATGTCCTACTGCACCAGGGGCACAGTCTGGGACTCGGTTTTGCTTGTTCCGATGGGGACAGCTTTGCAGATCTTCACTGTAGTCCTGGCTTCTTCCCAGACTTCCCTGGTGACTGTGGGCCTCAGTCCCCAGGTCCTCGGGTTCCCTCTCGGTGAAACGGCCAAACAATCCTGCTTCCCGGGGAGCGAGCGCGCCGTGTGCCTCAGGAGAAACGAGCAACAAATATTTATGATTCCATCACTGAGGTGGCAGCTGAAACAGCTGAGAGAGCAAAGCCTGACCCAGGCAGGGCCCGGACCCTCCACGGGGCCTGCTTCCCGCCGCCTCCCACTCACACCCCGACAGAGCAGAGCTGACCCCCTGCCTCCCGGAGGGGTCCCAGGCGACTCCCCAGCCCGTGGATTTTCTTTGGCACTTTGAGGCTCCCCCGGGAGGCTTCCTGAGACCGCAGCGGGAAATGAGGAACATATTTTTAAATCAGAAGGAGAAGCAATGTCTTTGTGTCAGCTGAGTGGCTCGGAGCCAGGGCCGAGAGGCTGTGGCGCATTGCTCCTCGCAGACAGCAGGTGCTCCTCTAGATGTGGTTATGGCAACAAAATAAATGACGGATAATTGCTTTTGTGACAACTTGCCAATTAAATTAGACTCAGCAGAATAACATAATGACAATTTGTTATGCTCCGGTGGGCACTAACATACCAATCATAATTAAATGCTATGACTGAAATAGAATACGGCGCAACGCAGGAATATATAACCCCAATTCCCTCTCCGTGAAACATTATAAGTTGAGGCTTGATTTTAATTTCGGGAAGATAATGGCATTAGTGCACATCCAAGTGGGTTTGTGGAGAAGCCTGTGGCGAGGGGAGGTGGGTCTGAGTGGGAAGGCTAGGCCTGCGAGGAAGTGCCCTGCGGGGGCTGAACGTCAAGGTCACGAGGAAGATTTGAGGAGCCCCCATAGTGAAGACAGCGCTCCATGGGCTGTGCCTGGTCCTGTCAGCCCAGTGGGGAGGGCAAGGAGGAGGCCTTTGTCAATGGCTTCTGTAGTAGCATGGCCTGTGCTGTGGCAACTCCAAGATCCCCACACCAGAATGTCCCAGGGGCACGATCTTGAATGAGAAACCTGAGCTTGCACTTCATGATCAAGGGGCATGGAAGACCTACTTCGTGCCAAGCATGGACTTGGTACTCTTCATCCATAAGGCCCTTTCTCTTCACCACTCTTAACTAAAGTGAGGAACCAGTCTCAGAGATAAGGGACCCACTGAACATCACAGTCATTTCAAATCCAGATTGTCTGCTGCCAAGGCCCGTTCCTCTACGTGTCCACCACGCTCTTCTCCCCACACACCTGCTGGCTGCATGACGCAGTTGTGTCAATAAACATAAGGGAAGGGAATGGAGAGAAGAACAGAAGCAGGCATACTAGAGCTAAAATGCCCAGTCCACACCCAGCCTCCTGGTCACAGCTGATTGGCCAGGAGGGAACAGCTGGCCCATCACAGGCCAATCAGATTCTCCCTCTGGGAATTTTGCCAGTGAGCTATTTCATTTCCTTACAATGGTCATAAACGTGCACATCTGTCTCAGTCCATTGGAGCTGAATGACCTGGCAGGCTCGATGGAATTCGAGGTATCTGTGGTGGGAAAAGACACAACATGGAGTTTCTGGCAAGGCCCAGAAAGAGAATATTCTCGATCCCTATGGTTCTGAAGCCAGGCTTAACATCTGCAGGAAAAACTACACACCAGTTGAATAGCAGCTCCCAGATGCTGCAGGACCCTGGTGCAGATGAAGTTTCTGACCAAGCGATACCAAGTGGCCAGGCAACCAGAGCTGCCCATGGTGAGCTGGTTTTTGTCAGATCCCCCCAGTCACAAGGGCAGGCAGGACCAGCGGAGATCCGTCATAAGATGGGGGTGGTACATTCAAGATCAGCACAAGTGAGCTGCCGGAACAGTTAGCCCCGACGCCCATGTCACACTCCAGTGTTACCCAGCCTTCTCCTCACACCTATGGCTGCATGAGGGGTCCCTTGAGGCCAGCTGACCGAGGAGGAGAAAATCCGAGACAAGTTCATAGAGGAGTCAGCTCAGTGCATGTCAGTGTGAGCAATGGCTGCTGGTACTCAGAGACAGGGGAGAACACATTTGGCACCCAGATGATCCAGTGGGGGCATTTCTTGGTGTTTTCATACCCAGTTTTAACAATACATGGACAGGTATAGCATCCAAGGCTTGAAAAGTGCATGGTAGCCTAAGGTCAGAAGCCTCAGGAGTGAGAGTCCGGGTCATCCCACCAAACAAGCCACTTAGACCAGCAGAAACACTGGCCGAGGGTGAGAAGAATCTAGTTCAGGTGATAGGGAAGGGGGCATATTGATTATCAGAGTCTTGAGATCAGGAGCCATAGTTTGTCCCACTAGCCAGTCTCTTACCAGTTTCCCTAGAAAACAACCCACAATCCTAGAGAAGCCACTAGAGAGGGGGCAAGCTTACTATGAGAAGCAAGTGAATCTGAGCAGCTCAGAGGATGGTCTATCATGGATACTGTCCGCCAAGCTCCTACTCTTCGGGGCCACTCACCAGTCCCCCAGCTGCTGAGAATATCAGCTGCTGTTGGCTCAGGGCTTCATCCCTCCCTGGACATCGCTTTAACCAAGATACATCCCCTCCCAGGGAGGGCTCTGGCCCATGACTGGCTGATGTGGGGATGCAAAGGCCCAGCTCACATACCTTGGGACAACTATGAAGGGCCATCCCACTCGCAGAGCTCCCTGCACAATTAGCTGAGGTCTCTATGGCAACCGCATTAGGGAGCATCTTCTCTCTCCGCTCAGTCCTACTTTCCTTGCCCCCTTCCACTCCTAATTAAAGTTTTGCAAGCAGCTCTCCATCTCAGAGTCTTTTCCAGGGACCCAACCTGGAAAGGCATCCCCCAAGCTCAGGCAGGGATACTGAGAACCTCAAATGATGCTGACTCAGTTCCTTGATGCAAGGAACCCCAACAATTGAACAGCAACCTACCAATAATCAGTAAAGCCTTTTGTTGATCTACCAGAGGCCCAATGCATGAAATTCATGCAAGGCGCTCAGCCCTCACAGCCCCAGCTTCATCCGGACGGTCGTTCTGATGTTTGGTCTAATTAGCATATTAGCTCTTTATTACATAGGATCTTCAGTTTGGTTGTTTTCAACCTGTCCCTTCTCACCAGGGTTCAAGAAAATTACCCAAGGAAAAAGGAATGCAGCCTGAACCACACTTCATTGGTGATTTCCACTCATGCGCCCTTTTTCCTCACTTGAAATCATCTGACTTGGGAAATTTTTAAATAATAGCAAGACAAGGACAAATCCAGGGACCTCTACTAAGGGAGCATGGCCAAGCTCGTCCTTCAAAAAGGAAAGGAAGAGAGATTAGCATTTATGATGTCTACAGGGGCTCAGCGTTGCACAGGAATATTTTTAGCAGATGACAGAGAAAAATGCAGGAAACGGACTGATTGATTGACAGACAGCCCAATTTGTAATCTGGACATCTTTAATAAAGTCTGCAATGCAGGATTATCAATCTTTTCTCACCTCGATTTCTACCCTTCACAAGGAGATGGCCTTGATTTTGGAGGACGAAATAAGTGGCTTCTTTACCCAAAGGCTTGCTGTATATGGCCGATCCCCAGCAGCCTGGGGTCAGTCCTTAGGAACCAAGTCTCATCAACTTTTCGCGAGAAGAGCGTTTTTCTGACTAGTTACACATAGGGAATCAAGCTCTTTACATAAAGCCTTCCTGTATTTAAATGCAAGCAAAATGCAGATGCCAACTTCATCTGGATGCTATAATACTGCTCCAAGAAGCTAAGTCACAATAAGCTGCCGAAACCGGTTTGGCTCAGTGGAAGGAGCGTCGGCCTGCGGACTGAAGGGTCCCGGGTTCGATTCTGGTCAAAGGCATGTTCCTGGGTTGTGGGCACATCCACAGTGGGAGATGTGCAGGAGGCGTCTCTATCTCTCTCTCTTCCTCTCTGTAAAAAATCGATAAAATATATTTTTTAAAAAATAAAGTCACAATAAGCAAGTTTCATGTGTCAGCCAAATGCAAAGCTCTCTCTATCCAGGATCTCTGTTGACTCGGACAACCCCTTGAAGCAGGTACAGTGCTATTCTTTTTTAAAAAATATATATTTTTATTGATTTCAGAGAGGAAGGGAGAGCGAGACAGAAATATCAACGATGAGGGAGCATCATTGATCAGCTGCCTCCTGCACACCCCTCACTGGGGATCGAGCCCACAACCCGGGTATGTGCCCTTGACTGGAATCAAACCTGAGACCCTTCAGTCTGCAGGCTGACACTCCATCCACTGAGCCAAATCAGCCAGGGCGTGCAGTGCTATTCTTATTCCCATTCTGCAGATGAGCAAATTGAGGCTCGGAGAAGTTACATGATTTGCCTGAGATTAGAAAATGTTGTAAGTGTTGGAGCTCGAACCCCAACCTGGTCTGTCTGAGGGAGAGCCTGTTTTTAACTAGGACATTATACTCTGATATCCTAAAGATGTTTAACAATGTCATCTATACATCATAGCATCATAGCCCCTTATATTTCAGATTTTAAGACTTATGTATTAAACTTAATGTTTTCTATGATAATTTTTAAATGGGAGGCTGTATACCCCCCACTTTTGCAGGATAGGGGTGTGGTATATTGCCTGTTGTCTATTTTTAAGATCTTTTAGTCAGTTTGTCTAAAACTATTTCTTACTTCCATGTTAATAATAAAATTCAAATTATCCTATATAATAAAAGGGTACTATGCAAATAGACTGAACGACAGAACAACTGAACAATCAAAGTGTAATATGCTAATGATATGCTAAGGCTGCTCAACCACTTGCTATGATGTGCACTGACCACCAGGGGGCAGATGCTCCAACCAGTAGGTTAGCTCTGGAGCCCTCCCGGGGTCGGGACTGAGCGAGATGGGCCAGACATGCCCTGGAGCCCTCCCGAGGCCCCTCCGGGCCTGATCATGCACCAGTGGGGTCCCTCAGCCTGGCCTGCACCCTCTCACAATCCGGGACCCCACAGGGATGTCGGAGAGCAGTTTCAGCCTGATCCTGCAGGCCACTCCCCTTGGGAGGGCGCCATATGCAGGGCTCATGGCTGGCAAGTGCTGCTGCTGCTGTGGCAGCGCGAACCCCTCCGGATTGCAACTGACTGGGCACAAGCCCGCGGCAGGCACAGTGCGACCCGGATGAGCGGGACTGGCAGGTAGGAGCTGTAGGCAGCCTTTGACTACAGGGTTCAGCCCAATCCCTGCAGGCCACCCAGAGGGACCCCACGCGTGTATTGGGCCTCTAGTAATTTTATAAACTCACAAATAAAAGCCGAAAGGAAATTCTGACTGACATGCTTTGTTGAAAATAAACACATTGCAGCTAGAACAATGTCTTTTCTAGCTTGCCTAACACCAAGGCAAGTGAGATTTCCACATGCAATTCTGCTGCCCAGAATTTCTTCTTTTGGGGAGAGGAGGGTGGGCTGGAAGGGGAGAATGGTGGCTAGATAGCTGCATATTTATCCTGTAACAGCTTCTTTTTTAAAAAATATATTTTTATTGATTTCAGAGAGGAAGGCAGAGGGAGAGAGAGATAGAAACATCAATGATGAGAGAGAATCATTGATCGGCTGCCTTCTGCATGCCTCACACTGAGGTATAGCCGACAACCCCGGCATGTGCCCTTGACTGGGAATCGTACCGTGACCTCCAGGTTCATAGGTCGACGCTCAACCACTGAGCCACGCCAACCAAGCCGGTCTTTGCCACTTTTGCTCATGTTCCCAGATAGCCTGCCCTAGGGCAGGGCCCACAGGAGATGCTGATGGATAAACAGGCACCCCTAAATGCCTGACTTCATGAAGTCTCCCTTTTAATGTCCACCAGTGTCCTTCTGAGCTCAGGAGCTGACTCAGGCCTGGCCTATATGAAGAGCAGTTAACTTGTATTTCTGCATTCCCATTCAGCTCCCCTCTCCATGCCCACTTGGGTGGAAGAAGGTAGGCAGGGGCTACAGCAGCTCACAGACCCCAGGCAGTTTGAATGTGAAATGCACTTTACTAGGCCCCTGGGTCTTCCAATGCTGTCCTTACAGAGCCTGAGGCACCCTCTCCCAACACGTCCAGCTGCACAGGAAGTGGGGTTGGTAGAGGGAATACATGGAGTGGTTCATTCTCCTGCTCCAAAGGATCTTGGGTAATGCTGGGCCAGAGCTACTTGCCTCTCCCCCCGCAGCCCCATCCCACCCCCAGCAGCTAGACCAGTGGTCGGCAAACTGCGGCTCGCGAGCCACATGTGGCTCTTTGGCCCCTTCAGCGCGGCTCTTCCTAAGCCTTAGGAGTACCCTAATTAAGTTAATAACAATGTACCTACCTATCTAGTTTAAGTTTAAAAAATTTGGCTCTCAAAAGAAATTTCAATCGTTGTACTGTTGACATTTGGCTCTGTTGACTAATGAGTTTGCCAACCACTGAGCTAGACCCTCATCAGGGTAGAGAAAGGAGATGCCTGGGCCTTCAGCACAGGAAACTAGCTTTATACCAGCCACCTGTTCCTGCTTAAAGTGAGAGGCAATGGGCCACGTGCAAACCTCTACCAAGAGCAGCTGTGTAGGAGAAGGGAGCGCAGTCTGCTCTTGTCGGGGCAGAGCATGGCAGACCCTGGGAGCCAGGCTGGCCCTTTTCCTCGGGCCCAGAGAGCTGTGGTTGAAGTGGTGAGTACTGGATGGCCAGGTAGGGCAGCTGGTCCAGTGGGTGCCCCCTCCGCCTCAGCCATGGGTCAGGTCACCAGTCCCGCTCAGCTGGTTCTCCGTAGGGGAGGCCTAGGAACCTGAAGACATCCTTCCCAGTGGGGGTGGGAAGCACTTGGCCAGGCCCCACCTTGAGACCTCGGGTGACCCACACCACAGCTGTGCTGAGGGCAAGCTCATGCCCTTGGTCTGGCCGGAGCCCGCATGGAGCAGGTTGAAGTGGGCAGAGCTGGTGAAGTAGAGCAGGCCGCACGCAAACTCGCTGTAGGGGACAATGATGGTCCAGTCGTCGGTGCCGTACCAGGAATAACCCAGCCCTGGTCCTGGGAGCTGGCACACACCCAGGTACTTCTGCTGCTGACCATTTTCGTCCTGGCTCACCAAGCCATCATTGAGGAGCCCTCGCTGCCACAGGCTGTCCAGGAAGCCCTGGTGAGACCGGCCATCCGGGTGAGTGACCGCACGTCCACATCACCACAGGTTGCTTTTCCCCGTCGGTAGGAACGCCACACACAATGGCCCAGGGCTAAAGGCCTGAGCTGATTCCTGGACTCGTCTGCTCTATCTCGGTAGCCTCCTCCCTGGGCATGCGTTCCAGAAAGTCATGGTAATGCTTCAGGCCGATGGCCTGCTGGGTAGTCGGGGAGGCCTGGTTGCGGATATTTTCTAAGCTCTGGAAAGCTGGACAGTTTGGGTTCCAGCTCCCCAAATATTAGAGAAGAGTTCCCAGACAGGCATGCTGTCACTGATGTGGTCCAGCTTCCGGTGATGTCCACTTTCTAGGGTCGCTACAGTCTTCTCGGCCATCCGTTTCCCAATCCCAGGGACACTCTAGGCTTTCTGGTAGGAGGTAACAGGCTTGTAGAAGCTCCTAAGGGCATCGGTGGCCTTGGCATAGCCACGGGCCCTCCACTCGTCTCCCTGAACATTGTAGGCTTTGGCCAGCACTTCCAGCTTTTCTGTGATGTGGGTGTTGTGGTTGGTCACCTTCTGCCTCGAAGGCTGTGCACAGACCCACTTATCCAGACCCTCAGGGGCTGGGCTAGGCTCACCATCTCCCTCAGAGGGGATGGGGCAGTGGCCACTGATCAGGGCTTCCAAACCAGCTGCGCTAACTTGGGCCTCTTTCCCATCACTGGTTTCATCATCGGAGCCAGGTGGGGCTTGGGTGTTTGGAGCTGCTTCTGTCCTCTGAGGAGGAGATACAGGTCTAGTGGGGGTAGGTTGCCCTGAGCAGAGTGGCACAGGCTCCGGTTGAAGAGTCCTGGTCTGCCTTACGGAGCTGTGGTCTGAAGACGCTGAATCCTGGTGTGTCCACTACTTCTCTCCTGCAGGCACAAGCTCAGCCAGGCTGACTTTTCCAGCTGAGCACCTGAGGGCAGTCTGAGGGGGCAGAGGGCTCGCTCACAGTCCAGGCCATCATTCACCACCATGTGAGTGACCCTGGGGCCTGAGCAGAGTCCATTTGGCCACCATGTTGGACAATCTGCTTCTCAAAGAGTTCTGGCTGGGCTCGCCCGATGACAGTGGGCACAACATGGGCCCTCAGGGAACTCAGCCACTCTTGCTTCTTCTCTGTCTTCCCTCTTGGGAATCTCTGCAAGTGCTTTTAATGATGGATTGGCATGGATTTTCTTTTGCTTGGGAAATGCCTTCAAGATGCCCCTGGGGTCCACTGAGGTATGGCTGGATCCCAGGCTTTTTAGCAGGGCAGCCAATGAGAGCGGATGAAGAACAGCTTCTTTTTCATTGTTTTCTGTTCTCTGCAGGTAGCTTCAAGCTTTTTTTTTTCTTTTCTTTTCTTCAAATTTAAACATAATAAGAAAGAAATGCCATTTATGGTTTGTGGTCTGATGGTTTCAATATCTTAAGTCTCTGTAGATGCCGTTCTGTTGCCTGCTTTTGCTGGTTTTCACTCCTGGAGTGGGTTTCCTTGTGTGCCTGGTTATTGTTGACTATCATCCAGGTGTTCTTTTTGTTTTGTTTTGTTTTGTTTCTGTTCCAATAACACTTTATACACTTGGAAATTTGAATTGTATATAATTTTCACTTGACATAAAATACTATTCTTCTTCTAATAGCATTTCAAAAATTTCAAAATCTAAAAATCATTCTGAATTTGCGGGCCTTACAAAAACAAGTGACCCTGCAGGTTCAACACAATACCTATCTAAATTCCAATTACTGTTTTTTCAGAAATTGAAAAGCTGATTCTAATTTCATATGGTAATTCAAGGGCCCCAAAATATCTAAAATAAATCTTGAAAACAACAACGTTAAAGAACTCACATTTTTTTTTTTAATTTCAAAACTTACTAGGAAGTTACAGGACTTTTTTTATTTTTCATTTTTTGTAATGTGCTTGTCTGTCCTTATGCCAAACAAGACTGTGTGGTATTGTCATAAGGACAAACACATTGCAAAAAAGAAAACTAAAGACCACTATCCCTCATGAATATAGGTGTAAGAAACATTTAAGAATAATGGCAAAGATAATTAAACATTGTATGAAAAGACTTAGCCACCATGACCAAGAGAGGTTTATTATAGGAGTGTAAGACTGGCTCAATATTTAAAAAATTATCAATATAATTTTTCATATTAACAAAATAAAGCAAAAAATCAGAGGATAACACCAACTGACACCAAAAAAGTGATAAAATTCAACGCCTATTCATGATTTTAAAAACCACTCTCAGAAAAATAGAAGGAAACCGCCTCAACTTGTAAAGGGTATCTACAAGATACTCCCATCTACCATGATGCTTAATGGTAGAAGACTGAGTGCTTCCTCTATAAAATGCAGACCATTATTCTAAGGGCTAATGACTTCAAACATTTTTTTTATAGGAGTGTAAGACTGGCTCAATATTTAAAAAATTATCAATATAATTTTTCATATTAACAAAATAAAGAAAAACATCAGAGGATAACACCAACTGACACACAAAAAAGTGATAAAATTCAACGCCTATTCATGATTTTAAAAACCACTCTCAGAAAAATAGAAGGAAACCGCCTCAACTTGTAAAGAGTGTCTACAAAATACTCCCATCTACCATGATGCTTAATGTAGAAGACAGTGCTTCCTCTATAAAATGCAGACCATTATTCTAAGGGCTAATGACTTTAAACATTTTTTCATATACTTTTTTGCCATCTGCATATATCCTTTTTAATGAATTGTTCAAGGCTCTTGTGCACTTTCAAATTGGGTTGTTTTCTTACTGTTGTGTTTTGAAAGTTCTTTACATATTCTGGATATAAATCTTTGTTCAATATGTGATTTAAAAATATTTGCCCCAGGTCTGCTGCACACTTCTCAGAACAGTGCCCACGTCCAGGACCAAGAGGTGGGAGAACAGAGAGAGAGAAAACATTGGAAACTTTACCCCCTTTTGAGATCACAGCTCCTCTGATTAAAAAAATAAATCTCCCTGCCCTAGAGTTTTATTTATTTTATTTATAGGAATATTCTGAGGCCTAGTGTAAAAGCACCTGTGCTCAGAGATCTGCTTCCCTAATGGAGCCATACCAGCCTGGGCCCACCCTAACCCAAGTCCAAAGCCTGCTGTTTCCTGCAGAAGGACAGGCTGGGTCATCAGAACCTGGGCTATAATTGTGCATGAAGGCTGCTCCACTTCCAGGCCACCCTCTTCTGAGGATGTAGCCCCGGGGCCGCAGCTGACTGTAGCGAGGACCTCCCTCCCTGGGCGGGCTCCTGGCTTCCATTCTGCCTTCTCTTCCCAGCGGGCTGAACAGCTTGGGATCAGTAGCCCTCGGGGCAAAGGCAGCCTCTGGTCCTTCCCCTCTCTGGTTCCTATTCCTTTGCCTGTTGACCTAGTCATTTCTCACTGTCTTGTCAGCAATTTCATACTATTTTAGAAGATTTCAAAAAGTATTTTATGCAGCGTTTATAGTTGTTTCCAGTAGGAGAGTTGGTTCAAAGAGTTTAGCCTGTCATTGCTAAGGGGTCTCATCCTACAAGTTTCTCAAGAAATAATCGACTCAGACCAAATTTGGGAGCCTACTAATACTTGAAGTTTGATTTATATGTCTTAAGACAAAATAATAGATTTTTCAGCAAACATATCTTTAACTGTGCCCACTGAGGTCTGCAGTTCACAGAAGGTTGGGTTAGGGTCCTCAAACGAAGGGGGCACCTAGAGGTGGGAAGGGAAGATCATAAGAGTCACCCCAGCATCAGGCTCACTGGCTCTGCCAAGAGCGGCTGTACAACCTGGCCGATCATGCCAGCTCCTGGCTGGTTTTCTCAGCTGGAAAAATGACAATAATAATAATAATGCCTGTCTCACAATGGTGTCGGATGGATTCAGTGAGGCTAAATAATACATGCAGAGCCTTTAGCACAATGTTAAGCGTCTGATAAACAGGATGGTTATGATTGTCCCTAAGATGCTGATGGCCTCAGACACACGCACACATGTTCACCAGACTGCCCCCTCTTCTCCACACATGCACGCGGACCTAGACGAGAACCATGCCCCCCGTTAATGATGATTTGAATAAATCACTCCATTCCGATGGTCTGGCTGCTAAGGACATCATTCTGAAGAACTTAAAGGCAGGCCTCCTGGGTTTTATCTCCTTTAACTCGTTCTGTGACCTACAAATTGGAAGGAGGACAATAACTCAGATGTGGCCCGGGCCTGGAGATCCTCCCCATAGAAGATAGCCCCGCAGCCACGGGGCAGGTCGTGCTGTTGGGATAAAGCAGAAGGCTGTTTGAAAATAATCAAAAATTCTCTCAGGACGCCCAATTATATTTTTACATCAGGAATCAAAAGGCTGGTGCCGCAGCCTTCAGCCTATCATTCACAGACCTTTTATCCTGTAATTAAGCCAGATCTGCTGCTGGGCTAATTCTTCCCTGAATGACACCACCCTTTGAGCCAGCCCGTACGTCGGCAGAAGACTTCACTCTGATGATCTATTACACCAATACATCACCGCAGTGAGCTGCCTCCTTAATGATTTATCCATAACACATCATCAGAGTGAGGCGCACTCGTAATATATTGCTCAATAAGTCTGCGGTGGCCACGGGGAAAGCCAGGAGCAGCAGCTGAGTCGGTGCCCTTACATGGCTGGTGTCAGCCCGCCGGGCCATGCTGGGCTCTCCCTCCCTAAACAAATGTTTATGTAGGTGGGAGGGCTCCCGTGCCAATAGCCTTTTAAAATATGAAGAACCATGACCTTAAGAAAGGCCTATAAATCCAGAGCAGAAAGGCCTGCAGTGGGTAGTGGAGTCCACCCCTCTCAGCCTGTCAAATAGGCAGAAAGCATTTTTCTTTCGGCTCTGACTTAGCAGAAGGCCAGGGCCACTGCACTGCACAACCCCAAGGGGCGCCGTTGCATTGTAGTCTGTGCAAAGGGTACCTCCTAGAGTTGTGCGACGTGCAGGCCGCACCACCTCACATGGCAGCCCTGTAGGAGGCCCTGGTCAACAGCAAGAGACTTCTGGTATCCGACTGCCTGTTCTAGGAATAACCCTATTTTGTGGGCTTGCTGTGAAATTGCACAAGGTCATGTATGTAGAGCACCTATCACATAGGGAGCACTCAGCAAATGCCAGGCAGGATGGACAGCACCTTTAACAAATCCCAAGAGCCAGGAAAGCTGTAGGTCTAGGGCTGGTAGCAGGCAGACCTTGTGTATTGTGTTCTTCATCCTGTGGGGCCCTAATTTTTATGTATGTACTAGAGGTCTGGTGCACAAAATTCATGCACAGGTAGGGTCCCTAGGCCTGGCTGGCGATCAGGGCTGATCTGTGGAGCAACCAGCGGGGCGATCAGGGCCCCCACTCACACCTACCTTGACCTGGCACCACCTGCTTACTGATCGCCACGCAGGTTGACCCACAGATGGTGGCCCGTGGGGCGGTTTGGGGCCCTCGCTCACACCCACCTTAGCCTGGCGCCGCCTGCTCACCTGCTCCACCATCCTGCTTCGGTCCTGCTCTCCACCAACCTCCCGTGTCCCCTGCCCCACCCCTTCCACACACTGGCCTGGCCCGATCGGCCCCCATTGGGGCCAGCCAGCCAAACCCCACCCATGCACGAATTCGTGCACTGGGCCTCTAGTTCAGCAGTCACCAACTGGTGGTCCGTGAAGTCCGAAAGGTTGGCGGCCGCTGGTTTAAGGAAACCTTTGGAGCAGTGGTCACAAAAGGTTGGCGGCCACTGCTCTAGTAAATATATAACAATGATAGCTGGCTCTCTGACTGTATAACAGTGCATCGGACATGTTTTAAATGCTTTATGGCTACTAAATTATTTAATCTTCATTAGCTATTATTAGCCCCATTTTGGATATGAGGAAACTGAGGCAGAGAGAGGTTAAGTAATATGCCCAACATCACAGAACTAGAAGTCAGTGGCAGAGCTAGAGTTTGAACCCTGGTAGTCTGGCCCCAGGGCCATGCTTTTAAACACCACCTAATATCTATCTAGTCTTACAGTGAAATACTATACAGCAGTGAAAACAGATTAACTGAGTGCTGTGAGCCGCTCCAGCAAATTAGCTGAACCCAGGGAGGGGGTCAGTGGAACCCCTGACCTATCGCCTGCAGGTCAGAAGCACCAGCGATGCCCTTGGCTTCCAAGTGGCATCTACAGTGTGTCTGTGCATATCTGGGGGGGGGGGAGCGGGGGGAAGCAGTCTTGTGGGGCTGAGCCCTTAATCTGCAGGATCTCTGGATAGACGGTGTCAGAACTGAATTAAATTGTAGGATACCCAGCTGGTGTCACAGAAATTTGCTTGTTGTGGGGGGAAATCCCCACACATCTGGTGACTGCAAGGAAAGTGTTGTATGTGAGTAGTAAAGGAGAGTCACAGGGGAGAAGCACACAGCAGGGAAGCCTGGATTATTCCTATAGAGGAAGGTAGAAAACAGTTTTTCCCTCACAGCAATCCTCCAGAGGAACCATACTAGCTCCCTAGGGCTGCCATAACCAATCGCCACAAATCGAGTAATTTATTCCTTCACAGTTCTGGAGGCCAGAAGTCTGGAATCCATGTTATCAGGTCCACTGTCTCGGTATCACAGTGATTGTGTTCGGGTAACCTTTGTTTTACTTAATAATGCCACATTCATGTCACTTTTATTATAGTATAACTAGAGGCCCAGCGCACAAAATTCACGCACGGGTACGGTCCCTAAGCCTGGCCTGTGATCAGGGCCATCTCTCCCAGCTGCCTGCAGCCAGCCCCGCCCACGCCACCACCCACCCCCGGGTTCCCCATTCGCCATCAGGTGATCGATGCCTGACAGCCAGGAGAAGAGACCGAGAGATCCGCTGTTCCCACCCACTCACTAACCCCGCCCCACCATGGGTTGCCCTCTGTGTGTGGGGCGACTGGCAGGGCAGGGGCCTTGGCCTGGCGCCACCCACATCTCCCGCCACCCAACCCTGGTTCCCCGTTCGCCATCAGGCAGTCGGAGCCTGCCAGCCAGGGAAAGGGACCAAGAGGTGGTCAGTGTGCCTCATAGTGACTGGTCAAGCAGTCATTCTGGTCATTCGCTGTTAGGGTCAATTTGCATATTACCCTTTTATTATATAGGATAGAGGCCTGGTGCATGGGTGAGGGCCAGCTGGCCTGCCCTGATGGGGGCCCCAGATCAGGATGGGGGTCCCTGCTGCGGGGAGGGGCTGGCCAGGGCAAGGGGCCATGAGAGGACCCCCAATCAGGGTGGGGGTCCCTACTGGGGGGTGGGGCCGGCCTGGGCAAGGAGCTGCTGGGGGATTGCAGGCCAGCCACGCCCCCAATTGGGGTGGGGGTCCCTGCTGGGGGTGTGGGGCCAGCCTGGGAGAGGGGCTGGTAGTTCTGGTCTCTGGTCATTCTAGTCGTTCCGCCGTTTTGGTCGCTGGGCTTTTATTATATAGGATTGTTGTTTATTGTTAGTAACTGTTGTTCATCTCTTAGTGTGCCTAATTTTTTTTTTATTAGTTAAGGTATTACAAATGTGTCCTCATTCCCCCCATTAACCCCCAAGTGTGCCTAATTTATAAGCTAAACTTTGCCATAGGTCTGTATGTATAGGAAAAAAACAGCACCGAGAGGGTTTGATACTATCCTTGGTTTCAGGCATCCACTGGGGATCTTAGAACATATCCCGCAGATGAAGGGAGATGACTGTGGTTGGATGACTCCAATCTCTGCCTCTGTCTTCACGTGGCTGTCTTCCATCTGTGTGTGTGTGTGTGTGTGTGTGTTTCCAAATCTGTCTCTCTTTCTAAGGACTCTAGTCACTGGATTAGGGGCCCAGGCTAATCTAGTGTGACCTCATCTTAACTTGATTACATCTACAAAGACCCTATTGCCAAATAAAGTCACATTCAGTTAGAACTTCAGCATATCTTTTGGGGGCAACACAATCCAACCCAAAACAGAACCTCACTAAGTATTACTACACAGAGGAACTAGAGTGGGAGAGAGAATCTAAATCAGCTAAATCCTCATCAACCTTAGCAGAAAGCCGAGAGACAATGACTACAGTTGGTAAAACAAGCATGGTGGTATAAGTGGGGATTATTTGTATGAAGGTGATCACCAGAAGCACTAAAAACTGACATGGTTAACAGTGGTCGGCCCCAGGGACAGGCCTGCGGCAGGAAGATATGGAGAGCCTGTTTAGGGAACTTTGGGGAAATTTGAATATGGACTGGTTACTAGGTGATATTACACAATTACTGTTCATTACAATTTTGTTAAGCTTTCTAATGTATTATGTTGATATAAGAAAAGGTCTTATTCTTCAGAGAGGCAGGTTGAAGTCTTGGGTGAGAAGTCATAGCTACACCTGCTTTAAAATCCTTCAGAAAAAATACAGATGAGCAAATATGGCAAAACATTAATAATGGTTAAGTCTAAATGAAGAACATCAGAACATCTGGAGGATCAGTTTATTTACTCTATTTTTACGAGTGGTTCCACTATTAAAATTTTAAAAGTGGAGAGATTTTAAATAAGTCTTGGAATGTGCTTGCTCTCCATACCCTTTCACTCTTCTTGAAACTGTAGACACAAAGAATAGGACCTCTGAGGTCTTGTAGTTCAATCCCCTTAGGTTACAATTGGCTAGAAAGGTGTTATGACAACCAAATCACAAAGCCAATTAGTGGATGAGCTGGGACCAGGGTCTCCAGGAGCCTCATCCAGGGCTCCATCTACTGTTCCATCCATTGCCTACCTCAGTTAGCAGGTAAAGGAGCTATTTTTTAGGTCAGTAAGCAATGGTGGTAGCTTTTTTTTTTTTTCCTTAAATGCTGACATTGCCCATGGGTCCTTGAGTTCTTGTATATAAGAAATCTTGATTATACCCTGGAAGTTTTATTCTCTTCAATGTGCCAGTAAAGGATACT
The DNA here is from genome assembly GCF_000327345.1 of Myotis davidii. Classification (NCBI taxonomy): domain Eukaryota; kingdom Metazoa; phylum Chordata; class Mammalia; order Chiroptera; family Vespertilionidae; genus Myotis; species Myotis davidii. Next base: position 1,278,412 of record NW_006286790.1, read on the forward strand.
TGAGTCCTTTAGCTCTTAAATTAACCCCGTTGGGGTTTAGCAATGCGTGTCAGCTGAGCAATAAGCATCTATCATCTGTCTTCCATTAATATTCATCATAAGTGGCCAACAGCTCATGGGAACTAAGTCCTACAGATGAGATTTTCCTAAATTTGAACTTCTTGACTTTACGGGTATTCAAAGTGCTTAAGAAGCCAGTCTAGACACTACAGTCATCAAAAGAGAAGGAATAAGCAGTTGTGATCTTGAGAACACGCTGTATTGGAGGTTAACTGGTTGCCCAGAAAGCCAAGTGAGATACCGCTAGCATGTGCAGGACTGTAGAACATTCTGGTGCCCTGTGTCTGTCTGCAGCTCAGGTTCCCAGCCCCCTCCTACCCATCTGGCCTGTCTCCCACCACCCTTTCTCCTCTCTCACATCCAAAAGTAAGAAGGTTAGGGATGTGGCAGGGTTGGCAAAGACAAGCTTTACCTTAGGATTTAAACTGGAATTTTCTTGTTCTAACAAGAGGCAGGGTATGACTGGACAGGGAAACCAGGAGACAGGACTTGGGCACACTCACCGTGGCGTGCCAGACGCCGGGTGTGGAGCCCTCCCTTTCCCCAGGCTGAAAAGGAGGACCCAGCCTATGGGATCCTCAAAGGATGATCCAGCAGCAGTGGACACACAGCCATTGTCCCTGAATTATCCCCTTAGGGAGCTAGAAGCCTTGATGAATCAGTGACATAGAGGCCAGGGCAGGGGTGTGGTTCCAGTGGGAAGCCAGGCCCGAAGAGGGGATGAGTTCCGGAAGGGCGAGGAGGCTGTGGCCCGCTGCTGAGCTGGAGCAGGGCTGTTACTTCACTCGGCAGGAGCCAGGGGAAGCTAGGGATCAAATTCAGGATGCTCCTCTCTCCATGTTAGTATTCAGGAGATAAGCCTGAGCATGCTTAGGGTGTGAGCCTCCCATGTGATCAGCGGCAGGGGGGTCCACAGTCCACCTGCAGACAGACCAGGGTCAACTGGAGTGAGAGAGGCACAGGACAGCGAGAAGGCCATGAACAGATCCTTCTGGCCCTCCAGACCGCTCTATGCTGAGCAACTGCGGGGTTCCAGGAACAATGTCTCTGAGGTTGGACCCATTTTCTTTATTGGGCCTCTAGGTAGTGACCCTCTCTTTCCTCTCCACAATCTGGGGTGCAGGGCGGAAGGAAGAAAGGAGGTAAGTTTACCATAAGGAGAGCAGGAGGAGCATCAATGAGGAAGGAAAGGGACAGAAGGAATGTTATGAAGACACTTGGAGCCCAATGTGCAATTCGAAATCGCGCAGCGCCACCCGCTCACCCTCGAGTCGCAGGTCTGGCCCTGCCTCGCTCCCCGGGCCCCACAGCAGCCGTGGCCACTACTGATCAGGCCTTCCCCCAGCACAGGTGCATGGAGGCCCCTACCGCCCTGTCCCCAATGTTGTTGCACAACCTCCTCCTGGGCCCCCACCAGCCCTGGCCGCTGCTGATCAGACCCTCCCCCAGCACAGGTGCGCAGAGGCCCCTGCCACCCCACCCCCGATGCTGCGCACGCAACCTCCTCCTGTCTGGTCAACCTGTTATGGTGTCTTGGTTAATTAGCATATTTCTCTATTGTATCTATAGATTGGTTTCTACACACACACACACACACACACACACACACACACACACAATCTGCCTAAGAAATCCTATCCTATATAATAAAACCCTAGTAAGCAAATCGACTGAACAGCCAAACGACCGGTAGCAATGACACACACTGACCACCAGGGGGAAGATGCTCAATGCAAGAGCTGCCCCCTGGTGGTCAGTGCGCTCCACAGGGGGAGCCGCTCAGCCAGAAGCTGGGCTCACAGCTGGTGAGTGCAGCGGCAGTGGCGGGAGCCTCTCCTGCCTCCGTGGCAGCGCTAAGGACCCAGGGAACAGGCTTAAGCTGGCAGGTAGACATCCCCCACGGGTCCCAGACTGCAAGAGGGCACAGGCCAGGCCGAGGGGACCCTCCCCACCCCCCGCAAGTGCACAAATGTCGTGCACCGGGCCTCTAGTAACTAAATAAAAGCGAATTTTTCAGTGAAAGCTAGCAGCATTGTAAGTTCCAATAATGAACAAGTTCCCAGGATGTTCTTTAGTTTCCTCTTTTGTCTTTTAAAAAAAATTGATTGATTGTTTTGGTGCTAGAAGGTTGGAGGAAGATAATGGAGAAAGCAACTCCTTGGGGGGAGGGGATGAGAAAGGATAAGCGGTTAAACTAGTGACGCTAAAAAGGTACACAGAACCAGTTTTTCCTTTCTTCTGTTTTAATCCAGTGCACACTCGGCTCCACCCCGTGGGTGTCAACAGTTGCTGAACCCCTTCCAAGCACTGAGAGCAGAGACTGACTTGTGCCAAGAACTTGGCTCATGCTCTCACTGAGTCCCTAAAACAACTTGGTGAGGTAGATGTTGGTGTTCCGGTTTTACAGATAAGGAAATGGAGGCTCAAGTTATTCACTCACTCACCTAATGTCACAAGACAAAGCAATCGATCGGGGTTTCTCTCCAAGGCCTGGGTTTTTTCCACGGCTCCGCCCTGCCTCCCTCCCTCCGCCCTGCACAGCAAATTCACAGATGTGTGTCACTGCCGCGGGAAGGTAAGAAAACACTGCTCAGGGCAGTCTCCAGGGGCTCAGCACAGTTAGCGCCTTCCTCTCCAGCTCGTATTGTGATGCAAACAGGGCTGATTCCCTTCCCCCCTGACCCCCAGGCCTTTGTCATTTGTCCTGCGGCCGCCTAACCGCTTCCATCTCTATCCTATCCCACACACTCCAGGACCTCAGTTTCCTAAGTCTCAGCCGGAACATTATTTTACAAGGACACTCGCCAACCTTGAAAGATGAGGTACCCCGAGGCAAAGAAATAAAATTATTGTGGTTGAACAGCGTGATAGTGCAGCGCCATCTAGTGGTGCTGGGGCTCCCCGTTCAGGCCCTGACATTTTCAAACAATCAATACCTCATTATTAACCATAATCACGACCTGGTGTTTACTTTTGGAGAAATGTTCAGTAGCAAGGGATGCCCGTGCACTTTTCTGCATGTTTCAGAAGCCTGCGATCCTAAATGCCACAATGACTGTTACACAGTGTCCGGCCCCAGAGCAAACAGGAGGGAGCGGGAATTGATTGTCTATCTTTTCCATCTGAGCTGCTCACCAAAAACAAAGCATCCCTTGAAGCCACTGACCTTTCACTAACTGCTGGGAGGAAAATGCTTGATAAATAATAAAGAGCCCACTACTGGATGGTGCTTAGAAGCATCTTTTAATTAAAAGAACTGAGCCACCAGAAGGTCAGGTGACTGACATTTAAGTTCCAGTCCAGTAAAAGCATCCATCGAGGGTAAAACTAGACCCAAAATGTAATTGCGTTGTCAGCTAGCATTCGACAAGAATCCCCTCGCTGTAATCTGCACAGATGGAGGGGGCCGTGGCTGCTACACTTTGTAGGGGACATAATACTTAACTTCCTGCCTCCTTTGCCTTCCCCTAGCAACCTTTCCATCTTCCTGCTGCAGCAATAACCGCTTGTCTGGCTCAGCATCTCCACAGATGCTGCTCCAGGGCTGGGCTCATCCAATCAGACACCCGCCTGCCACACTGAGCACTACCCTAGCGGTAACATGGAAGCCATTTCTTGTCTTTTCCACAGGAGAGCAGGTGCCCTTCCTCCATCAGCCAAGGTGACCTCAACCAAGTTGCTCACTGAACCTGCTCCAGCATCCGTCTTGCTGAGCACCCTCAACGACTCAAAACACGCAGCTAAACTAGCTGGTCGGTCCTCCACCTTTTGGCTCTTCTGGAATAGAGTTCAGGAGCCCAGAGACCAGGAACAAAGTAATAACCCCACCCCCTTTACATGACCCACCTTCTCTTGTTCCTAGCTCTACAGCCCTCTAGCTGAGGACAGCTTGTGTTAACTATCGCAGCCACATCATGTCACACACCCTTAGCTCCTGTGCAGGCAGGAGAACTGCCAGCCCAGTCCTGAGTCAGGCACGGTCAGAGCTGAGAGCTGGGAAGGACGGATGAGGCCCTGCACTCCCATGTGCCCCGTCCGGATTCCCAAGAGCAGAGAGGCAGGCACCCGTGCGAGCCTCCGAGAAAATCTTATCATCCCACTGGGATGACTTTGTTTAAAAAAAGAATCCAGTGACTGTTTTTAATTAGCAGGCACCCGTGTGAGCCTCCGAGAAAATCTCATCATCCCACTGGGATGACTGTTTAAAAAAAGAATCCAGTGACTGCTTTTAATTAGTGAGCCATCATTTATTTAGAGAAAGGTATCATTTTAACAAAATCAGGAGTCCCTGGGAGGCACCGATCTTTTTTCTGTAATAACATTTTCATTATCTGAGAATACTAAGTATTGTACAAAATTACAAAAAGAATTGGGCTTGCCTTTTAAGGACACACAAATCAAGGGTCAGGTCTATCCAGCAAAAGCAAAAAGAGAACTCTCTGAAAGCTGGAGCATCCAGGGCCACTTACATGGGCCTCGCCATTTAGACGAGGGAAGATGTGGGACCTGTTCCCTTTGCTGGCTTTCTCATTCCTCCTGCCCCCCGCCCTTTTTTTAAAATATATTTTATTGATTTTTGTACAGAGAGTAAGGGAGAAGGACAGAGAGAAACATCGTTGAGAGAGAAACATAGATCAGCCGCCTCCTGCACACCTCTCACTGGGGATGTGCCCACAACCAAGGCACATGCTCCTGACCGGAATCGAACCCGGGACCTTTTAGTCCGCAGGCCGACGCTCTATCCACCGAGCCAAACCGGATAGGGCCCTCCTGCCCTTTAACTGAGAGCATTCACCTGGCTCAGCCCCAACATCTGTGTCTCTCTACACTCCCCTTGGACAGCTCATTCATCTCCTGGCTCCAGTGCTTCCTCCCCTTCTCCCATCACCGGACCCACTTCACTGTCTGCCACTGGAACATTGCTCCGTCACCTCGAACGCAGTAGGTGAAGTATTGGAGCTCTTCCCCGCCTGTTTGTTAGTGATGCTATTGACCTGGTCGCTCAGGCTTGTAACCTTGGAATCGCTGTCTCCCACTGGAATGGCTGCTCAGAGAACAAAGTCTCATCTTCTTGCCTTCATTGCCCACTCCCCCAACCACATTCTTTATATCACATCTGGGCAAATCTTCCTCTGACCTGACACTGTTTTCACGACGGTACTTCCTCGTTCAAACTTTCTTACACCCAGCTGAATCCCTCTGTAGAGTTTCTGAGGCCACCATGATCAGATCCCATCCTACCTGGTCAAACCTGCTTTCCACTCCTCCTCAAGAGTCAAAAAAGCACCTGTCACATCTTACAAATGGGCTTTGCATTCATTATACCCATTAATTCTCACGATACTAACTAGAAGCCCAAGAGACTGTGACAGGCATGAGGCCACACCAGTAAAAATCTGAGTAGCCAGAACTAGAACCCAGATCTTTAGCTTCGCCTTGTGCAAATTTCACTGTAATCAGGACACATGCCCTTCAGCTCAGCAAACCCAAGTGGAGGGCCTACTCCTAAAAGACTGTGCCATGCTTCAGTGGGCAAGAACTTCTGCACTTGTTGACACTCTGACGTGGGAGAGAGTAGCTACGTCTCTGAACGACGACCAGATAAATCGGGCAGGAGTCCAAACTGCCTGTTGTGGGTCAGGTGTGCCTGCTGCAGGGCAGTGAGCGCAGTCTGGAAGGGGCTCGAGACGTGATGTGAACATTAGGTAAAACTTCTGAGCGGAGATACCATTTGAAAAGGACAGTGAGGGCACAGTGGTGGCAGGGGGTGTTGCTCCTGGCAGGAACAGCCACGCACGCCACTTCAAACCCCCAAATTTCGCCCCCCAGACTAGTCCATGGCCGATCTCTCCCCGACTCTCCACCATACTCTCATGATTATAAGGATTCCTGTTCATATTATTATGAAAGTCACGCTGGTGGGAGACTGCCTGTCCCCTTTAAATTTTGAACCATTGCATGTATAATTTTTGAAGAATTATGCAACAAATAGCTTTTTAAAACTCTTCAACATTATGGAGAAACTGCCCTTTTTTTGTGTGTGTGTTATAATGTTTTGTACTTTTCACTGTACATTTCTCAGATTTATTCTTTTTTAAAAAATATATTTGATTTTTCACAGAGAGGAAGGGAGAGGGATAGAGAGTTAGAAACATCGATGAGAGAGAAACATCGATCAGCTGCCTCCTGCATACCTCCTACTGGGGATGTGCCCGCAACCAAGGTACATGCCCTTGGCCGGAATCGAACCTGGGACCTTTCAGTCTGCAGGCTGACGCTCTAGCCACTGAGCCAAACCCGTTAGGGCTCTCAGATTTATTCTTATATATTTCCTATTGATATTGTTACAAATGGTATTGCAGTTAATTTAAAAAATAAGAAAATGCCCATTAAGCACCAGAAACATCAAGTTTAGAGAAGTAATGAGTGACCCCTGACTGTTCCTCTGACAAAACCATCTCCTCCACCTGCTAAGTCCTCCTCCCAAGGTCTGGCCTGGCATTGAAACCAGTGGCTGCCTGCTTTCAAATGGATGAAATGTGCTGCCCCACCTAAAACTGAAGCATTCCCAAAGCAAGAATTGCAGAGATAAAGGTTGGGGAAGGGGCAGTGGGGGAAGCAATATGGCTGAAAATTGCTTTTGCCTCACGTAGTCACACTCACCTTCCATTATCTGAGCACCCATGTGCCAGGAGGTGTACAGGCTGAGATGTGTGCCCCACCCTTTGTCTACCAGGAGACAGAAGTGACTGTACACAAAGAACACAGGGTAGAAAATCTAAACAGGTTTTAAAATAAGAAATTTCTGAAGCAGTTTATTACCAGTAGCTGAAAACCACTTCTCCTACTCAGCTTGATCACAAATGCAAAGGGGACAATCTCAGAGCAATATGCCACTTACTACTTTTTACTTTTTCAGAGGAAGATAAAAAAACATCAATGATGAGAGAAAATCATCGATCAGCTGCCTCCCGCATGCCCCCCACCAGGGATTGAGCCTGAAACCCAGGCATGTGTCCCAACCGGGTTCATGGGTCAACACTCAACCACCGAGGCACACCAGCCGGGCTCCTTGACACCAGGGAGGCCGGTGGAGAGCATCATCTGAATTGGCTGGCTCCCTCTTGGCAATCCAAGAGATGCATCTGGATTCAGTCTTAAGCTGGATGTAATTATTCACTCATTCAACAAAGCCTACTATGTGTAGGCCTGTGCTAATTGTCTCCAGCAGAGCCAATCCATGAGATTAAAGTTATAGTTTTGGCCTTTGGCTATTTTCACTGATTGGTTCTCACTCTTACCTCAAAGCATAAGTCAGGTTAGCCTCTCAAGTTGAAGGTCAGTAGTTCCATAGCAGCAAGTACAAAGAGTACCTGCACATAGAAACAACTGACCAAGAGCCACATTATATGTATAAGTAAAAGTCTGATGGATCCAGAGAAGAGAAACATACCAGAGAATAAGAAACAGCCAGCCCACTTGTTTTTTTAAAATTTTTTTTAATTAATTTTTTGAGAGAGAAGGGAGAGGGAGAGAAACATTGATGTGAGAGTGACACATGGAACGGCTGCCTTCTGCACACCTCCTAAGATTCCCTGATCGGGAATCACACTGCCAAGCTTTCCGTGCACAGAATGATGCCCAACGGCGCGGTACCAGCCAGGGCGCCAGCCACATGTTAACACCAAAACCCAAGCAAACCTACTCAGAATGAGTCCCATTCAAACGGCGCTCATAAAGCTTTCCTGGTGCTATTTACAATGTTAAAGTAAATTTACATTATAAGCAGCTAAGGAATTCTTTATTGAAGAGAGTCCTAGCATAAAAGTTCACATAACTGCTTCTTTCAAAGCATGATACTGAGCTTTATGACAACCTAGCAACAGGAACTAAAAGACGGTAAACATAATGCCTTCGAGACCCAGAAACATTTACACAGCTTAACTGTCGAAAATAGTTCAACATTCATCCAGTGAGCACAGTTTGGATGTCAGTACATGTGTTATACAAGTTCTTCAGGGAGGTGAGGGGCCTTTCGACTGCTCTTCTGGTGCCTCCAAATGCTGGTCCTGTTGCACTTCCTTCAGAGGCTGGATTTTTTCCAACAAAGTTTGGAGTTTGACACCCGTGGGTTCAGATTTCGAGGAAACGTGACTACTGTCCTGTTGCTTAGAAGACCAGACAGAAGTATGTCACAAAGATGTTATTTTCACTCAAGGATTTGGCTGAAGCTATATGATTTAGGCACATTCTATCACCGACTCAAAAATTTAACATTAATATTTCAGGTCAGGGTGAGGGCAGGCTAGAAGAGGTCAATGCAGGGGGTGGGGGGGAGACATATATAATACTTTCAATAAAGATTTTTTTAAAAAATAGTATTTCAGGTCAAATTCTGTTCTAAACAAACAAAAACATGATAAAAATCTCTACAGAGCACAATTTCAAAAGCCCTAATGACAACTCACTTGTTCCAAGTCTCAGTCATAACCACAAAACTCCAGTAGATTCTATCTAGAAGTATTGGACCTGGAGTTCAGGAACATGAGCCGAGGTTGGGGAAAGAAAACCAAGCCTCCCTTTAACCTCTGACAAGAATACAACTAATCCTCATAACAATTTTGATAATAAAATACTCACAGCCCTTGCTTCTCCTACTCGTCTTAAAATGACACCTTCTGCCAATAAAGCCTTCCCTGCTTCCACAAATAATTTCTCTTCGTCTGTTTCTCCAAGTTTCTGTAGCTCTAAGTACTTCTCCACAAACCTGGAATTCCAAGCAGTCATGTCTTAGGTCTGTATACTGAGAGTTGTCAAAACATGCTGTTACTCAGTGTGTCAAGCATTCCCTTAAGAGACCTCCTTATAGAAACACTGTTCTCTAGTACAATTCAACAAAACTCAAGCTGATAACTAAATTCTTAAAAATAAAAAAATAACTCACCCAGGGTTTACAAAATGGCTTACCGTTGACAGGTAGACTTGAAGTTTGGGTTGAACAGATCAAAAGCTTTTTGACCAGATCCATAGGCTGAATAAAATTTCCTGGGAAATACAAACAGCACCATGTAAGTCTCCAATTATAGATCATGGCCAAGAACAAACCAGAAATAACTGCTAGGCCCTGAGGAGTTCAGTATAACATCACCTACACAGCCCAAGCCTAACAATTTTTGGGTTTTGTCTTTAAGTGGTGCATGCACATGGTAAATATGTCAAATGTTACACAAAGGCATCCAGGGAAAAGGGACACTCCTCCTCACCTCTGCACCCCAACTCCCCAGTTCCCTTCCCAGGAAGTAACACTACCCAGCTGCTTGTGTATCCATCCAGGAATATTCCACTAATATACACGCATATAGGCATCTATCATTCCATTTCCAGCCACATTGTTTAACCTCAAGGCTTGTAAGCACTATTTCATATCTTGCCTTTTTTTAACTTAGTATTTCTTAGAGGTCATTTTAAATCAATGCATGTAGGTTATTTCCAGTCCTTTGCTATTCTAGACAGTACTGCAATTCATTTCTTAGTGCATTGTGCAAATAAGTTTGTGGAATAAATTCATAAACATGGTATTAGGTCAAAGTATGAGCAATTGCCAAAATGCTTTCCAAAGCATTTGTGCCAATTTACACTCACACCAGTAGTATATGACAAGGCCTATTTCCCCTGACCAAATTATATTTTCCAACTTTATGGTCTTTGTCAATTTGATAGGCAAAAATTATAACTCATGGTAGTCTTGTCTTTTCTTGTGAAACAGACTGAGTATCTTGTCATGTTTAAAAGCAAACCCAATTTCCTTTTCTGCAACCTGTCCATGTCTTTGCTGATTTCCATTTGGTGGTCTTTTTCTTACTGACTCATATGCAAACTTTATAGCAGTAAAAATAAGATATTAGCCTTTTGTCATACATGCTGCAAATTTTTCCCCCAGTATATAGGCTGAGTTTTTATTTTGCTTATGGTACATTCTTTATGCAGAAAATTTTAATGTTTTCATTTATGGCTTCTGGGTTTTATGCCATTCTTAGAAAGGTCTTAATCACTCAGACTATTTGTAAAGTTCTCCCATGTTTTCTTCTAGTACTTTTATGATTTGACTTTTTTACATCTAGGTTTTGACACCTCTAGAATTTATTTTGTTGTTATAAGTTCTTAAAAATATAAAACACCATCACCCCCCGCCCAAAAGTCGCAAAGATAAATGTTCAAAAACTATTTAAATATAAGGTGTTATTATTTTGGCATTGATAGTACTAAGAGAGAGAGCTATAAAATATTCCACATTGTCCTATCACATAAATTATGTTAATGTATAAATGAACCTGGAAAGCATGCTGACCACGTGCATCCAATGCAACTGAACAGAAAAAATGTTGAAAAAATACTTACTCCCCCAGAGATCTTGTGGCCTATCCTGAAAATTTCCAAGTAGAACAATAACATACTTGTTTTCCTACCTCAAAGGAGTGTTGTGTGGGGAGGAAAAACGCCCTCAAATGAAAGGCGCCTGGACTTCCATAGAGAATATAACTATAACTTCTGTTTTCTTACATCCAGGAATACGGGTAAGGATAAGAAACATGTATTAACTTCAGTTAGGCACAACCTCTGATCTTAACATTCAACAGAAAAGAACCAAACCAATTCCCGGTATAACACTAGCTGACAAGTATTTGAGGGAAAGGGCTTTGTCAGTACCTCCCAGTTTGCTGCCTCTGTAAGTCTCAGAGGCCACGTGACTAAAACGGAGAGAAGGATACCTGCCTTGCAGGGTTAGAGTCGGGCCAAGTAAGACGTTTGCTAAGTGCTTAGCAGGTGCCTGATGCAAAACAGATGTGCAGAAACAAGTAACTGCAACCATCAGGCAATTGCTGGACTCCATATTCTACTTCTCAGAGCTCCTGTCCCTCTCACATGGGGGAGGGAATTGCTTCCCTCGTTTTGTACAAGACTTCCATAGGGCAAGCCTGGACCCACTGTCTAAACCTCTCCTCCCGCACCCCCCGCGCACCCTCCGGCACTCACGCTCTAATCAGGTCCTCGTGGTAGAAGATGTCCTGGATGGGGGCTTTGGCTTTGCCGTATCGCAGGAGGGGCCTTCGGAAGACCGGCTCCCTCAGCGGGGGGAAGGCGTGATATATGTCGAACCAGAGGGGCTTCTCCTTCAGGACCCCAGCCCGCATGAGGTCCCGAGTCCTTAAGGAAGGAAAATAAGGAAGGTCAGCCCGTTACAACCACATCAATCAGTCTGGTCACATCTGGGAGGGACATCAGGAGATCACGGAGCCGAAAGAAGGCGGAGCAGGGTGTCCCCACCAACAGGTAAGACAGTTCCATACTCCCAGCCGGCCTAACCGAGCTCGGGGAGTAGGCCCTTCCTTCTACACCCGCGAGCGCGGCCCACTTCCTCGCCCCGTTCCTGTCACGTCACATGCACAGACGGCTCAGCCCTCCGCTCGGGGAACGGAGCGGTGCGCTCTTGAACGTGGAAGACAAGAAGGTCATGGAGTGACATCCTCCACCACAACCGTTCGGAAGCAGGAGAGAGCACTGCAGGCCTCCCCCGGCGCAGACACCGCACCCTGGAGCATGCCTCGCCCGCCCGGCTCACACCCTCCCAAGCGGAGCCCCCGCCCGGGAGTGGTGGGGGGCACCCTCAGCCCATCCCGGCTCCGAGCACGCACCGCGAGAAAATGCTGCCCACCGTTTCCAGCCGGCTGCCCGCCATGGCCGGAGCCTCCGACCCAGCGCGGTTAGCGGCTACCGGAACCGGAAGCGCCAGCCGCCGGCAAAGGAGGCGAGGTTGCTGGCCGAGCGGCGGATCTAGGGCGGAGCCAGGCAGAAGCAAAGGATTGGCCGAACTGGCGGGCTTCTCGGCTACTTGGCAGGTTCAGACGGGAGCACTCGACAGCCGAGTCCAAACAGAGGGAGCGAGCCAAAGCCGGGCAGAAGCTGTAAATGACCGATCTAGGGGAGGGATTGACTCTAGTGCAGCGGTTCTCAACCTGTGGGTCGCGACCCCTTTGGTGGTCCTATGACCCTTTCACAGGGGGCGCCTAAAACCATCCTGCATATCAGATATTTACATTACGATTCATAACAGTAGCAACATTACAGTGATGAAGTAGCAACGAAAATAATTTTATGCGTGGGTCACAACATGAGGAACTGTATTTAAAGGGCCAGAAGGTTGAGAACCACTGCTAGTGGCTGCATTAGCTTGTCTGGCCTCAGGGAGGCCACTCCTCTTAGGTGGGGCCGCGCAGTGGGCTGGTGACGAGGTGGGAGACGCAGCCCACGTCCTAGGGGAGCCCCCAGGAGGTCTCTAGCACCAGGCCCCACTTGTGCCTGTTTTGGTTGGAGTCACAGACGACGCCAAAGGAAACAGAGGCCCCGGGAGGGGAGGCACTTGCCCAGGGTCACAGGGAGTCCACGCCTCCGGCTCCTGTTGTTTAGCGCTCCCCACTGAACCCTTGGGCCCCGCGGTGCCACCTGCATCCGTGCTAATGAGGATGCTGCCAGCAGCTAATGTTTCCGCCCCAGAGGAGGCGTTGCTGCTAGCTCCTCCTTGGAGCTTGAAAAGTAAGAGTGTGCGGAACAAATTCCAAGAAGGAAAATGAATAACCTGGGGAAAGTCACCTGTCAGGGTTATCTTTTGGCCCAATAACCATACTTTGGATACAGCACCCCCATAGAAATTAAAGCACAATTTCATGGGGATATTTGTGCAGGGATCCTCATTTGCAGCATTGTTTGTGGTGGCAATCGTAATAAGTGTGGCTAATGGGAAATGGCTGGAAAATCATGCTTCATATATTCTATGGAATCCTATGCAGCTATTAAACAACTTAGTTTCATATATATTTACCTAGATCAGTGGTTCTCAACCTTCCTAATGCCGCGACCCTTTAATACAGTTCCTCATGTTGTGGTGACCCCCAACCATAAAATTATTTTCGTTGCTACTTCATAACTATAATTTTGCTACTGTTATAAATCGTCATGTAAATATCTGATATGCAGGATGTATTTTCATTGTTACAAATTGAACATAATTAAAGCATAGTGATGAATCACAAAAACAGTATGTAATTATATATGTGTTTTCTGATGGTCTTAGGCGACCCCTGTGAAAGGGTCGTTTGACCCCCAAAGGGGTCGGGACCCACAGGTTGAGAACCGCTGACCTAGATGCATGCCCATGATTTATAGTTAAATGAAAAAGGAAGTTTCAGAGAAACACCTTTAGGGGGACCCTAACCTGTGAAAAGACAAAAGAAAACACTTTGCAGTGGATGTGTTTGTAGGAGGATAGAAACTTGAGGAAGATCATGCAAGGCTGTGAATTTTACTCTTAGTAAAACTGCAGGAGGGGACGGGAGAATTTTTGTCTTTATTTATCCCTCAGAGCTTGACCTGTCAAGAGTTTGTATTTATATTTGAACTTTTGAGTCACATACACATAAGATGTCTCCCAGGAGCCCATCGTCTTTGTCAGCAAGAAAGAGCATCCGGTTACCCCAGTCTCCCTGCTCTGTGGGAGGCTGGCGAGGAGGAGGAAGGGAATGTGTGATGAGTAGTCAGTGCTTGTTGTGTTATCTTACTGAATCCACACACCCACCTGCTAGGTGGCTATTATTATCTTAGTTATAGATTAGAAAGTGAGGCCTTAGGGAGTTAAGTCACTTGTCTGATCGGTAACTGACACAGCCAGGCTTCCAGCCCAGCGGGGCCCTTCCCAAAGCTCCACACTGCCTCCTCAGCGAGGCCTCAAGCTGGAGACTGGTGGACAGAGGAGGTCAGGCAAAACTGACCCCAACAGCAGGGGACAGGGTGATGGGAGGCCCAGGACTAAACTGAGAGGTGTGTGTCACTGCTGCCTCAGGGCCCTTTGGAACAGAGAAGAGAGAACACAGCGCTGGCCACTGGGATAAGTGTGGAGGCTCCCGTCTCCCAGTCCTAGGAGGGTCTAGGGCTGCGCTGGAGGGAGAGCAAGCACACTCCCAGCTAAATATAGTCTTCCCAGGCCTCATAACAAGTTTCTAATTCCGTCCAAATCAGAGCTAGTTGTCAGCCCAGGCCACAGACACACTTCCTTTCTCCCACTCGGGCCTGCCCCCCAGAGGCCACTGCAGTTACCACCGCTAAGGAATTAGAAGGGTTTATTCCACGTTCAGGGAGGAACCCCAAAGGCCCAAACCCTCAATAGGGGAGGAATTTCAAAGCAAGAATTTTCTCGCAAGATTCTGTCTCCAAACACAGTTACACCCTGAGGTGCTGGGGGCTAGGACTTCAACATAAGAATGTTTGAGGGGCGCCATTCAGCCCATAACGTTGGAAAGCCCATAACATTGGTAAGTTCATTCACCCACCTAGATCCACAGGTACGCTGTACCCTTCTCCCTGTCCTGTGTCCCAGGAGGCTGACGTGTATGGACCATACCCCCCAGCCCCTTGCCCTCTGTTTCTAGTTGGGTTCCAGTTGGTAGTGCCAGTGGGAGGCTTTGGCAGGGGACTGGAGAGTGAAGCCAAAATCTGTTCCCCTGAATCCCTCCCCACACAGTCCAGGAACACAAAGTCCCAGCTCCCACCACGCAGCTCTCTCGCGCCAGGTTCCAGTCACTGTTCCTACCTTGTCCCTCCAGACTTAGACACAGCCCCTCCGTTACTAGCCTTGGAGTCTAGGCCATCCCTTGTGGCTTCCCCACACT
>NW_006286790.1:1293230-1296110 GCF_000327345.1 Myotis davidii
CACTCTGCCCATCTTTGTAAATAATGCCCCCGGGAGTTTGTCTGACAAAAAGTGGAAGAGCATCCCCAATAGCAGAACAGCTTTGGTAAGTGGAAATCCAAGCATATTGATGAAATCATTAATAATGCTACTCGCCTTTGGCAGAAAGCCAGGATCAGGGGGAATCAGCTGTTGCTTTCAAAGAAGAGGAAAGCGATCGTATATATTCCACCCACAATCAAGGAGCAGGAGGATTCGGGCAAGGAGGAAGGTATTCGGAAGGTATTTCACCTCCAGGCTGCAGACACTCAGCCAGACTGGGTGACTGTGTCCCCAGCACCTGCTCCCTCCCTCCCTCCGCTTATCTCTCTCACAATTTGGTGTTGTAACTGTTTACTTGTCTGCATCTATCTAACTGGGCCTCTCTGAGGGCAGGAATCAGGGCTCTTATCTCTGCCTCTCACACCCAGTCTGGTGCTTGGCTCAGAGCTGGCTCTTCGAAAGTGTTTTCTAGCGAACAGCATGGACGGAATAAAGCTAAATTAGAATAAATGAAGACGCAGCCAGCTCAGTTCTCCCTTGCTGCCTACTCACATCCAGCCCTCTTTCCTGGAGGTCTTACCCAAAGCTGTGATTGAATGGAAATAACCCTGCACGTGGGCATTTCCAGTTCTGGCTGTCCTCTGTGCCTCACTGATGGACAGATCTCCTTTACAAACCTCTGGGCCTCAACTTTGTCATCTGTAAAATGGGCATAATCATAGCACCCACCATATAGCCTTGGTGTGAGGCGTCAGTGGGTTAACACCTGCAGAGTGCTTAGAGCAGTGCCGCTGCATAGTAACTACTCAATAGGAGTGATAATGACTTCTGACCATTCCATGATGCTTAAGAGCAATAAATCACAATTTATTGAATCACACCTACAATTAAATCACACCTAGCAATTTGCAAGACATTTTCACATGGCTGCCCACTCATTTCTTCAGCAAACAGCAGCTCTGCCCCCAAGGAGAATGAGTTCCGGCAGAGGAGAGAGAGGCGCAGTAGAGACCTCCACCTGCCCTGGGAGGTCTGTATGCTTGTGACTCCCTTTGTAGCCAAGGAAACAGGAGCTGGAGTATCCCAGCTGGAGCAACACTCCGGCCTTTTATTATTGAAATCACTCTGCTGGAGTTTTCCCAGCGGGTGGGGACCCTTGAAGGCAGGCACTTCTGGGCTGGTGTGGTGTGGGTCCTTCTTTTCTTGTGAAAGGCAAAGCAACTCAATCTTTAATGTGCACCTGAACTTCCTGGGGTTCTTGGGAAACACAGATTCTGACTCAGTGGGTCTGGAGTAAGGGCTGAAACTTGCATTTCTCCTTTTTAAAAAATATATGTTTTTATTGATTTCGCTCTGCATTTCTCCTTTTTAAAAAAATATATGTTTTTATTGATTTCAGAGAGAGAAAGGGAGGAGAGGGAGAGAGAGAGAGGGAGAGAGGAAGAGAGAGAAAGAGAAATATTGATGAGAAACTTCTACCAGCTGCCTCCTAAACACCTGCTACAGCGGATCAAGCCCAAACCCAGACCTGCGACCTCCTGGTGCATGAGACCACGCTCAACCAACTGAGCCACACTGGCCAAGCGGAACCCTGGCATTTCTAAGGTTAATGTCAATGGTGACCATATCCACAGACCACACTTTAAAAAGCAAGGCTATAGCAAGGCAGACTCGTGCTGAGTTTGCACTGAGCTTCCCAGCTCTTTAGTTCAGAATCCCGGGAATAATCCTTTTGACCTGATAAGGAATTGTGACCATCTACTCTCCAGAAATGACAAGCATGGGAAATGCTGGTTATGTGAGGCCTGAAGCTTGTATAATCTTAGTGGCCCTTTTAAGAAAAAAATATATCTTTGTTTTGCCAATTTTACAAAATATAAGACATGTGGACAGAGTAAATTCCCTTTGTTTGGCTCAGGCCAAAGAGGTACATCTTCCTTCTGAAAAAAAAATGATGTTTGGCCTCTCAGTGGCCAGCAACTGACACTTGTGAGAGATAACCACCAGGTGGCAGTAGATTTACATAGTCCCCTCTACCCCCTCTCCTGCCTCGCTCATCAGAAATTTCCAAATTTTTCTCCAGCTGCCCCAGCCAGCTAATCCAACAAATTAATCTATGCTGTGATAAAAGGGCAAAAGGTGTTCATGTGCTTCTCTTTCAGTAGCATATTTTCCATTTAATGGAAATGATAAGAGATTGTTTTCTAAACCAGATAAAGAATGATTAATAGGTGAGTTCCAGCCACACTAGGGTCATGTATCACTATGGAGATACGTTTAAACAGGGGGACCTTTCTGTGCTCCACAAATTGCACCTATGCAGGCATTCTAGATCGTACCACCTGTTCCCCTACCCCAATATGTAGTTTAGTGTTTAGGCACCGGTTCTAGAGTTCAGCTGCCAGGGTTCAAATCCAGGTACTACCACTTACTAAGGATGATGTTAACATTTCTGTGACTCAGTTTCCTGATCTGTGAAATGGGAGTAATACCATTGATTTTTATATAATTGATGGGGGTTAGGCAAAAAAACATTTAAAGCGCCAGAAAAGTGACTAGCATTCAGTAAGCACTCGTAATTGGCTCTCATCTTCATCATCCCACACTTTGCCTGCTTTTTACCAAACAAGTTCTTCTCCTGCCTTTCCCCCAACCTCAACCCCCTACCAGGTGCCTCAAAGAACAGAGGGAGGATTGAGACCCCAACCTGGTAATAGCCACCAGGCCAGGTTTTCTGGGGACAGTGTTCTCCAGATTTCATGACCTCCCCTCAAGTTGGGGCTGAACCCTGGGGACAGCAAAGCATACAAAAGGGGAAGGACACCGGCTGGACCAGACTCCAGATCAGGGGTCCTCAAA
>NW_006286791.1:0-281 GCF_000327345.1 Myotis davidii
ACAGGGTCAAATGGGAGTTCCATTTGTAATTTTCTGAGGAAACTCCATGCTGCCTTCCATAGTGGCTGCACCAGTCTGCATTCCCACCAGCAGTGCACAAGTGTTCCTTTTTCTCCACATCCTCTCCAGCACTTGTCCACTGAAACTTTGATTCAGGGCGAAAGTCATCAAAAAATGGCACAAGGGCTAAAGAAAGGCGGTCCAAGCTATCAGTCCCCGCCCCAAGGGGCGGCCACTGTGGGCGGGCGGGGGCGTGGGGCCTCCCACGCAGCAGCCGCACC
>NW_006286791.1:6505-7992 GCF_000327345.1 Myotis davidii
CCCTGGATGTGCAGGATGGTCTTAGGCGACCCCTCTGAAAGGGTCGTTCGACCTCCAAGGGGGTCGCGACCCACAGGTTGAGAACCGCTGCCCTGAAGGGACTGGGCCTCCAAGCTCTCAGGGCCTTTCTCACAAAGTCCGCCAGGCACAGGGACTGGGGCAGAGGCGGCACCTGCCCCCCTCACTCGACTCTCTCTTTGCAGGTTCAAGTTGCAGATAATGACTATGTGCACCTTCGAGTGTTTGAAAGTCTCCCTCATGAAAACAAGGCCTTGGCCTTGCACAATTATCAGACCAACAAGACCAAGCAGGACGAGCTGGACTATTTCTAGTTCTGGATTTTGAACTGAACCTTCACAAGGTGGTTCTCTGTCACGTGTCTGCGTGCCGGGGTCATGAACGCCGTCTCTATGCTGTGCCACTTTCGCTGGAGGGACTGCTCTGCACCAATCTGGTGTCTCTGCCTCTGACTTTAACAGCGTGATTTTCCTCCCAAACAATGATCTTAACTAAATTGCTTTCCAAGAGGGCTTAGAGGATCCCTAAATAAATACATTTTTAAGGTTTTGCAAATGTCCTCCTTTGCTGTGCGTTTTGTTCTTCATCTGAAACCACAACCACCATAGACGTGTTTACAAAGGTCACTCACGGCCACGCCCTGGGCCTGAGACCCTCCCCTGAGGAGGGGAGCCCCGCGGGGCTGGCCCAAGTCCCAGCCAGTGGGTGGTTGACCCGCAGCCTCAGGAGTGGATCCAACAATAGCTCTGGACTCTGCGTCCTGTCTCCAGGCCTCGGTTGCCCCCGTAAGTAAAAGGATTCAAGTAAACCCCGTTCTACACCATGAGTTCTAGGTGTGCTCAGTCACACTGTTTCTGTAGCAGCAATGACACCGCAGGGACCAAAGTGTTGTGCAAACCTGCTGCACAGCTGCTCAGAACCGGCGGCCTGGGAGGCCATGTGGCTCATCCCTGGGCTGCGGGCACCTGCTCAAAGCCTGAGCCTCTGGAAGGGCCCACCTGTTTCAACAGGGTCCTGCCCGTCAGTGCGGTCAGTGCCTGGTTGGTTTGCCCCATGTTTGTGTGAAATAGATTGAAAAGAGGGCCCCTGACATCATAGGAGTAACAACTACTTGGTGAATTTTCTATCTGTGTGGCTCAGGGTCAAGGTAGAATATATGTTCCATGAGGGTTAATGTTGGTCTGACATTCCTGAACCCCACTCGGCTCCCCTGGGGCGAGTGGCATTGTGTCTGTGTCCTGAGGTCATGAGAAGTGTGGAAGGGGCTGGCGGTGAGCATGCGGAGCCTGGAGAGCGGCAGTGAGAAATCTCTGCACAGTGAGCTGTGTGCGTCCCCGTCCCTCCATGAACTGGAAGAAGAAAACGTTCATAACATAACACCCTCTTCGTGTCAAGCAACTTTGCACTGAACAGAAGATGGAACACAGTTCCCACCTGGGACTTTCAGGTACAGGCTGGGGGGAAGGCAT
>NW_006286791.1:8223-28931 GCF_000327345.1 Myotis davidii
GTGCCTAACTGACATCGGCGGGGGTGGCAGAACAGTCTGCAGCTGTGGTACTGTACTGGTAGCTCCAATAATGGTGACTTCCTGTCCTGAGAGGGGAGCTACCTTCTGAGTAACTACCGAGTGCTCTGCCGCTGTATCCATCATAAAGTTCCCAGTCTGGCCCCCGATCTTCATTTTGACCATCGGCTCATGGGGGCCCAGTTGGAAAGAGCCCAGTCTGTCCTAGTCAGAGTCAGCTATTGCCAGTCCGAGGAGGTCTGCCTCAGGCGGCTCTGGCCAATAGTGGCTGGGGGGTTTGGATGGCCTTGCCAGCTTCTTCTGGCCTGCTTCTGCCCTGCCTGCCTCTCCACTCCTGCTACTAAACTACTCTGTCCCTTCTTACACATGCAGAACTGGACCCAAGGCAGCGAGGTTTGAGCAATTTTAAAATTCCTTAACATACATTTTATCATTCATGTTGCAGGGAGAGACCGGGTTGGCTCCTCCTGAATAAAAGAACTAATCATAAAAGGTTCGTGAGGCCTGACCACCAGTGGAAGTCCTTCCCCTTGAGTTGGGGAAGACCCCCCAATATTTCCAAATAATTTCTTTTTTCTTGACAGGGCAGTTATAACTTTATTGAGGTTCTTTGTAATTAAATGCTTCAGAGTAGAGACCACAGTCTGCAGGGAAAGCAGCCTCCTAATGTTTCCTCCCAACCACCCATAAATGGAAGTAGAATTTGGTTGATTCCTCATCTCCAGTTTCAGTGGCTAAGGGGTAATGGATGGAAATGGAGAGAATGACAAAGAGGCAAGGATGAGGGTCGGTCTTAAAACAGAAAAATCCTGAAGGGCTTCAACTTAAACTAGCCGAAGTTAGTTTTACAGCTGTTCTTCACCCAGTTCCAGCCAACCAGGAATAAGTTAAATATCATTTTGCCACCTCAGCTAATGACAACAGTAGCAGCTTTCCAGAATTTGGGCCTAGTTTGCACCAGTTGCCAACATCACAGCTGCCAAAATTACAACAGAGATTTTAGACCAGCTCTTCTACCCTCTCACTCTTCTCCACGGGGGGGCTAGGCTTCACCCCAGGATCAGTCCATCCGCAGCCTTCATTTCCGCTTCTCCTGTGTGCTGGCGAACCAAGAATAGGAGCTTCTTGCTGTAGTGTAACGGCCAGGCATGCACTTGAGCCGCCAGCACCAACACCAGGTACATGACGGAGACGGCAGAAAACCCAAAGAGGAAGCGGTAGGCCTTGCCGTGGCGATAGAGCTGCTGTGCGGCAGGGAACATCTCCATGCTGCCGTAAATGAGGGGGGCGATGGAAAAGAGCCCCATGCTGATCACGGAGAGCACCAGGTAGCTAATGTTGTTGGGGGGAAGGAGAGGCGACCCAAGAGGGAGGGCACAATACTCAGCAAATATGGGTACTCCCACTGATAGGGCATGGCCACCTGATCATGTGACAACAGCCTCAGGTGTCCCACATTCATCTTGGCAACCAGCAGCAGCCATAGGACCAGATGCACGTAGATCAGCTTCTCTGTCAGGCCCCTGCCCCTAGCACACTATACACCCTCCCACATTTTTGTAGATAAATCCTCAGGTCATCCCCAAGTAACAGGCTCTGTGAGAAAGGCAAGGAGAGGGCGGGAGTCCGCGGGATCTGCTTGACTCTGCCTCTCAAACCCACTCTGACTGCCCTGTGCTGCTTAGCGGTCCCTGCCTGGACTACTGGAGAATTAGGGTCAGCACTGCAAGTTGTGATGTTCCTACGGGAGGGATGTGGCTGTAGTCAGCTGGCCAGCTTAATAAAGGCTCTTAAAATTCAAATTTTGAGTTGGTGGCCAAGGTGAGCAGGGCAGGGCGGGGCAGGCCCTTTCTTTAAGAGGAAGATATTTGCCCGGCCAGCATGGTTCAATGGTTAAGCATCGACCTATGAACCAGGAGGTCACGGTTTGCTTCCCCGTTAGGGCACATGACCAGTTCGATCTTCAGTGTGGGGCATGCAGGAAGCAGCCAATCAATGATCCTCTCTCATCACTGATGTTTCGATCTCTCTCTCCCTCTCCCTCTAGCTTCCCTCCAGCACCTGGGACCCAGGCTTACTTCTCTCAGGCCGCCCGTAGGCACCTGGAACCTGGGCTGGTTTCCCTCTGGCCCCGGCTTCGTCAGGAAGGACATCTGGAATGATGTCTAGTCTAATTACCATATTACCTTTTATTATATTTTTTTATTTTTTTAAAGAGGGAGATGCTGAAGGGAGAGCAGTGACGACGGCTTGGTTACTGCAGTGTAGGCACTGCAGAGATGATTGAGAAAAGGGAATCCTGTGGAGAAAGAATTCCTCACGCTTCACGATTGCCATGAAAATATTTATTTGTGGAGAATCGTAAGTCAACAGGAGCAGCACACAGACAGGCCTCTACAATGGTGAGCTGCGTTTTACATTTACAAACACGTTCCCACTCTCACAGTGGGCAGGGCTGGTCACCACGGGGCCAATGCAACCATTGTCTGAATCTCACAGAGATCGTCCCCTCACAGCTTTGTTTCCAGGCTGACACACCCCCTGAGAAGCCTCCAGATCCCAGCTCCTTTCCTGGAAGGCCTAGGGCAGCTTCGGCTGGGCTCCCAGTAGTAGCTCCGTCCTGCTGGGCCAGTTTTGCAATTGATTGAAATGCCAACTACAACTCTAGATTAGCAGGTGCACAGCTATAAGGTTAAAACATTCAAAACACCACCCAGCCTACATGGAGATCGGGAATTCCTTTCCAGTTCCCTGAATAGTAGCATCTACACCTCCCATCACCAGGACAGGGGTTGCAGTGCGGGCTCGGGTGGTGCCACTGGGAAGGGCTGGTCCTCGCTCTCCAGCAGCTGACCTGCAGGCCACGATGTCCCAGCCACAGTGAGCGCCCCACAGCCTCGGAAAGGAGCCTCCTGCAGAATGGGCTTCCTGTCACAGGAAGATCAGAACTTGCCCATCGTGGTGGTGGGCTGGGGCGGAGGGGAGCCCCCTCCTCTGAAGCAGAGTTGGAGGCGGGCAGGAAGTCTGGCTGTAGTACAGGCTCCGCTTGGCCTGGACAGTGAAAGCTTTTAAAAGACCTGTTTACTCTGCCAGCATTTAAAAAGAAAATTCTAGGAAGAGCCCCCCACTAATAGAGCTTTAAAATATCCCCCAAGTCAGACCTAACAGTATTCACAGAGCTCTGTCTTACAAACAGAACGAACACATGGTGTGGTGAGCTCAAATCTCTAATGAAAGGCAGGAATGTGGTTGGCAAGACATTGTTTTTTAATCATTTAGCGAAAACACTTTGCACCGAGAATCAAGTGCAGACGTCCACAAGAAGACACATGCGCTACGAGCACCCCGGGTGGGGCCTTCCAGACTGGGTGATGGGTGGTGCTGGGAGGAGCCGCTGAGCACAGTGGGGGATGGGACACACACAGGGCCGCCCTCCCGTGCATCACCACAGAACGCAAAGCCTGGTTCCCATCACCGGACAGGGATTCATACACTGAAGGAACACTCCCCAGAAGCAGAGCTGCTGATTGCCATCTACCAAGGTGGGGCCAAGACCCCTCCCAGCCCATCTGCCCTCGCTGTGTCCCCCTGCTGGCAGAGACTGGAAGTGCGTGGCTGGATTCTGAAACCAGAATCTACCTCCCATCACCAGGACAGGGGTCTCTGTAAAAACACAGGCTCTCATGATGTTCTTCTCACAGACACACTTGCCAGCTACTGGATTCTGCACCTGTCACAAAGCGGCCAACCGCACACACACCAACGCTGCCACAGGCCAAGGCGCACATGGGCCGGCCCTCGACCACTGCTCATGGGAGAACTGCAGGCAGGAGGAGGTATCCTGGGGAAATGACGTCCATCCAGACCAACTGGGCCACAGTTTACGGCTTCCCTGGCTTCGGGCAATGGGCCTGGCCTGCCAGAGCCACTTCTCCAGGGCATGGGGTCCTTCTGAGGGGCCACTCAGCTTGTACACCTGACACGCTGCCTCCGGGGACACAGGAGCTGGCTCTCCAGGGAGCCCTAACACAGAGCCTCACAGGATGATGAGAAGGGAACCCCAATGTGGCATAAAAACAGGTGGGCTCCATCCCACTGCTCTGCTGGTGGGCAAAATTGAGTCCAGGGCCACCTGGCTCCCACCCAGACTCAGAGAGCCAGACCACACTCACAGTGTCCCCATCTGCTCAGTCACCAACTCCCCTCCCCTCCTTCTAGCCCAGGTAGGGCTTGGCGGTGGGCCCCAGGGAGAGAGGTGGGTGAGGGATAGGTGGGCGGCAGAGAAGGAAGACAGGGCTTCCTGGCTATGCTCCCGAGTACAGTCCAGTCACAAGGTGTCCCTGACTCACACAGGTGTGGACCTGACGCCCAGGCAGGTAGGTGATCCCATCCAAGGGCAGAAGGACAAGGAGAGGGTGTACGCGCACAGTGGCGGTCCAGTGGTCCGAACAGGCTTCCCTGCTTTTGTGTACATGTCACCGGAGGAGTGAACATGAGGTTCAAGCAGGGGCAGGAGTGGTCCCTGGACATCCCGTAATCCCCGCCTGCCCCACCCTCTGGCCTGGGCTCAACACTACAACACCCTCCTCTTACCCAGAGCAGGTGTGCACGAGGTTCAAGCAGGGGCAGGAGTGGTCCCTGGACATCCCGTAATCCCCGCCTGCCCCACCCTCTGGCCTGGGCTCAACACTACAACACCCTCCTCTTACCCAGAGCAGGTGTGCCAGGCCAGGCACAGGCCACTGGAAAATTAAACATTTTAAAAATTGGTTCTAACAAGTGTAAGAATAGGACGACAAACAAAGCATCGTTTTACAATCACAGACATATATTGCAAAAGTAACGCAGACTAACACAGTCACCTCAGCAGGACTTGGCAATGATTGAAGGCTGATTCGAAAAGGGAATCATCGTTTGGAATTCATCTTTTTTTTTTCTTCTAATTCATCTTTAAGGTCTACAGGAGAGGGTTTGAAACACCGGAAAGTCTTGAAACCTGCACTCAGACAACCATCTTCCACGTTAACATAAATTACCATCCTGGTGCATGTTGCTAAGCTATGTAAGGTAAGAACAAAAATCAATTCTAATTTGGACCCAACTTGTATCAAAAAACTACTGCCAGGAACCAAGGTTGGGAAATTCTACACATGGGAAGCCCGGGGCCTCTGCTGTCGGCGCGCCATGGAGCGTGTGCGTGTGGAGACGAGCCCAGACAGCACAGGCGCGGCAACACGGGCCTGGGCATGTGGGGCTCGGCCCCCCCCGAAAGCTCACGTTTCCACAGGAGCCCACACTCCGCAGAGGCTCTCGGGGTCCCCCAGTTCCTCCTCTCAGTAGAGACAGCTCAGCCCGTCTCCGTCTCCTCGTGGTCGGGCTCCCTGCCTGCTCGGGGTCAGGGCCTTCCAGCCGAAGGGCAGGGAAGAGAAAGCCTCAGGTGGCACCTGAGTCCATGGTTCCACAGAAGCTTCAAGGAGGAATAAACCCCATCATTCTCTGTAGAACGCAGGGGAGTAAGAGAGCGAGACCTAGCGCGGGGCCAGGCCTCTGAAATAAAACCGGGAGCCAAGGACCGAACAGCGTTTGCGGAGCGTGAGCTTCCCTTCAAGTTCCCGGTGCTCAAGGAATAAGCCGGCACCCCACACCGTGCCCTTCCCGGTGGGTTTCACCATCTCCTGGAGGACAGACACGCCTGGTTCCCTGCCCAGCCCTACTCTGGCTCTCAATATTGAAATAAAAAAACTTCTTGTTGGCCCTCTCCCCAGCTCTACTTGGCAGTGGCAGTATTTTCCATTAAATGTGCTACACGCACCCAGGGCCCCGGGTGACGTGGGCTGGTCCCTGTGAGCACCCTGTTGGGGAGGCTGCCCCCCACCAGGCTGCGGGCCACTCCTTCCTCCTCCTGGTCCTTCGGGCCCTGCAGGGACCAGAAGGCCGGGCTCCTCCCCGGGGCTCAGAGGAGCCTGGTGCTTGGAACCAGGAACCAGGGACACAGCGCCCTGACCCTGTGCACAGGCCACCGCCAGGACGACAGCGTGAGACTCAGACATTCAGAGGTCACAGTGAGGAAGAAAGACTGTGCCATGGTGCCAGGAGTTCAATGGAGAGAGGCCCTCTTCCTTTTCGGGCATTTTCTACAAACAGAAGAATGTACTACTGAGGAGCTGTGTGGGCCCTACCTGTGGGCAGGGAACCAAGGGCACATGGGCTGGCCTCGGAGAGTTTGCTTTCCCAGGAGTCACGTGGGCCCCATGTCCTGTCTCCCCTCCAGGCTGTGGGCTCCTAGACTAGGGTACCCCAAAACTCTGACAAGTGGAGCCAAGGAGGTCTCGCTGGCAGTGGACAACTGGACTCGGGTCAGGGCCTAGGGCTGAAACGTGTCAGCTGTGGAGCAGGAGCCCAGCTCTGCCCTCCGCACCTGTCTGCACGCTCACTCCCTGGCGCAGGGCCCTCGTCACCAGTAGCCGGTGGCACATACGCGGTGCTTACGCTGTTGTGTCACCAACTCGGTGAGTTTTCCAAAAGGAGCCAATGTGGCATTGCCCCGACCCCTCAGCCCCGCACCAGCCTTCCCTTTCCTGGCATCTCTGAGCCTCGTGTAGCTGGTCCCTAAAGACACTCGTGGGTTACGGGGCAGGCCAGCTGATACTGGTGCGATCTGTGGACTTGAATTTTCGGGGTCCTGGAAGGTCCCCGCCAAAGTGACTGTGCACACCTGTGTGTGTCTGGGCCACTGGCACTAACCTGTCCATATGGTGAAACAGGGCGGGACTGGAAGTGCCCAGGGACCAACCGAGCAGCAACGTCACAAACAAACTCCTGAGGCAGGAGCCAAGAGGGAGCGGTCAGAACGACAAGAAAGGTACTTGGCGAAACTCGTCCTCAGAGACACACAGACACAGCCACGGCCCGGCCCTGCCACAGGGGGCACCTCAGTGGCGGGAGCCCACCCGACCCTCTGGGGCAGCAGCCCCTCCCACCATGCCCCCTGCCCCCAGATGGGGAGGACGCCCCCAGCGGGGTGACCACAGAGCTGGTTTTCAGGGAGGCCCAGGAGCCTTCGTGGGGAAGGGGGGCTGGGTCTCCAAGTCACACATTTCTGCGATCACTGTGTTATTTTTAAAAAGCACGACTGGCACATTTTCACAATTAAGACCAGTGGATGCTGGACACTCACAAAAGGAAAAAAATACCAAGTTTCGGTCACAGCTCTAAGGCAGACGTTACGTTTTTCACAGGGACGACGACGGAGACACCGGCGCTGCGTGAGCAGGTGGGCGCAGCAGCCCTCACAGCACCGTGGCCTGGACGACAATCTCCGGGTTCTCGATGTCCCTTTTGCTCTGGACCATCCTCAGCTCCAGCAGCGCCGGGCTGGGCTTCTGTCCTTCCCCGGCCTGGGCTACAGAACAGACAGGGCGTGAGCCTCGGGGCAGAGCAGGGAGATCGCCTTGGCGTTCCCAGTCGGAAGGGAGCTCCGGGCTGTAGCCCGCTGCCCCTATTCCTAAAGGCCAGGACACGGGGACAGCAGGAGCCCCGGGGACCCCATTCCTACAGGCCAGGCCAGGGGGACAGCGGGAGCCCCGGGGACCCCATTCACAGCCACGCAGGTGCCACCTCTCCCCCTCCCACCGCTCTGCCTGAGGCCCCAAAGCAGGAGGCTCTCAGGATCGCGAAGGCGCCCGTGGGCCTGCGGTGGTACCTTTCGCACACTTGATGGTCCGCTGCAGAACGTGGTGCATGGCTGAAACGGTCTTCTCACAGGCCACCTGCGGGGAGGAGGGACCACTGTGCCCGGCCACCTCGAGACTGTCCACTCACCATGCTGCCCACAGCTGCCTGCGTGGGCACTGTCTCCACCCGGAGTCACCAGGGCGCTGGCTTGGCCAGCACACGCTCCCCCAACCAGCTGGGCCTTCCCCCCGGAGACTAACAGAGCTGAGCAGGTGCCTGCATCACTAACCTGCCCCCCTCTGGGCCAGACAGCTCTGGGGAGGGGCTGTGACACAGGACCATCCGTATTGCCTGGCACGTCATAGATGCTTAGTGTTTCTGGGATGAATTAAGTATAAAGAATCAACACAGGAAAGAACTGGTGCCTCAAGGTCGGCCAAAGTCATTGCTCAGTCAGTCTCACAGTCAGACTCGGGGCTCAGCAAACAGAACTGCCTCCCCGACTCCGGGACCCAGGGCCCCTCCTAAACCAACTCAGCCTTCAGAGACACAGCCCTCCTCTGGGCACCACGATGCCACCACCTGGACAGCTGGCGCCCCCGCTGCTGCCAATTAGACTGGCAGGTCTGCACTCCCGGCAGGCTGGCCTTCGGGGGCGGGGGCAGGGGGGGCAGGAGGGTGTGAAACCAGCCAGGGGAGGCACATTTTGGCTTCGATGGGTAGGTGAGAGGGGAGGAACCCGAGAGCAAGTCTGCATTGCACAAACACAGAGCCCAGATGTGTTGGGGAGGCCTGGGCCCCGGGGGAGATGGGGTCCCTCCAGGGGCTCTGCCGACAGCTTTAGAGGAATCCATTTCCAGATCCTGAGCTCCGAAGTCTGCCTTCCCACACTCAGGGGGCAGCAGGCCTCACCCACCTGACGAAGTTTCTCTAACGCTGTCAGCTGATAGGGCATCAGACAGAACAATGTGACAAGATGCCCCGAGGCTGACAGCAGGAGGTCAAAGAACACCCCTGGGAGTCCTGAGCGGGACCACAGAGCACACAGAAAGCCCCCGCACCCCAGTTTACCCAACCAGCCCAGTGGCTACATTTGAGGACACACTTGCACTGACTGCTCTGCTGACAGAGGCTCCCCGGTGCCGAGGCTGCACACCTCAGTCCTGAGCCAGAGCCCTCAGATTTCTGCTGACACAGGCCTTCCAGGCTGGGCCTGGCACCCTACTTGGGAACGAGACACTGAGCAGGGGTTGGGCTGGGACTCAGCCAGATGTGGGGCATGAGGTGGCAGCCAAAGCTACAGAGCCCTCACACCCTCCAGCTCTTTAGAGGGACATGACAACCACTCCCCACAGAGATGACAGGATCAACGGGGGCAGGAGGGGCACGCCCTGCTGACCTTGAGGTTATTGGGGTGCTTGTGTGTCCACGCCAGGAGCATGGCGGCAAACAGGTCCCCGGTGCCCACAAAGACGGCGTCCACCTTGCGAATGTCCATGCGGATGCGCTCTATCGTCACGGAGCCATCAGGGTGCCCTGGGGGACAGCGTGGCCCACTGGGACCCCAGACCCTCACCAGCAGAGGGCCAGCCCAGGGCCCCAGCCTGCCCTCCTGCCCGCTCAGCCCCTGCACCGCACGCGGAAGGGTCATGCCACCCACGGAGGCTCACTCCGACCGACCCCTGGGCTCAGGGCCCACCCGGTGCCCCCAATACCCCGGAGAAAGTGAAAGGTGGGAGCCCCAGCTGACCACCGTCAGGCCGGCGTCGGGGGGACTGCGCAGCTGATGAGGGGCCGGACGGTGTGATCTGTGGAGGGAGCCTGAGTCACCATGGCGCCTAGAGCTGTAGGGATTATGTGAACTTACTGGTGTGTGAGCATGTGTGCAAGCCTGAGTATGAGTTTGTGAATGAGCGTGTGCAAGTGTGTGAATGCGTGTGTGAGTGCATGTGCTCCTGCACACAGATGCAGAGGGAGGCGGGAGAAGCTGCTCCCTGGGGCAGTGGGAGTGACCCAGCCCTGTGCCACTTTAACGCTGTGTGGGGCCACCAACCCGGTGGCACCTGCAGGATGAAACAATGAACAAGCAGAGCACGGCGTGAGCTCAGCCAGCCCCGGCTCTGCGGGAGGCCAGGCGTGTGGCCCCTGGGTCCCCGAGAGCCTGGCTCCAGCAGGGCTGTTCCCGGTGACCCCAGAGGTAAGTCGGGACGTTATCCTCAAGCTGCCGGCCCCATCTGGATGTTGAGGGCTGCAGCGGCCATGGGGGAGGTGGCAGCTCCCCATGCTCCACTGCACCTGATTCATGGAATCCTTCCTCATTCTGATTTAGTCTCATCTTTCTCAGGATTGGGGGTGGGGGTGATATGACTTCAGGAAATTGCAAACCTTCTCAGAAGCCTGAAGGGGCATATGGAGTAAAGGTGCGGAAGGGAGCTCAGTGCTGGGGTGGGTGGGGTGGGGCAGGGCGGGGTGGGGAGGGCAGGGCGGCTGGGACTCACGGATCCTCTGGCTTCCCAGCACAATCAGGTAGTCACTGCCCCGCGGGGAAGAGAGGTCGGAGCTGGTGATGACCACGGTGTCGGGGCCCATCGAGTGCAGCACGTCCATCACCTGCCAGGCACAGGGAGCACGTCAGCCAGGGAGCTCCCAAAAGCCGTCACTCCTGCCCCTCAGCCCTTAGCCCCAACAGCCACGCACAGTGGCCCGCACACCCCATGCACTCCGGCGGGGTTTGGCTTAAGGGCAGGAAGAGGGGAGACAACAGAAGCTCATAACCGGAACCCACCCTGCCCGGCCCCTGCCCGTCCAGTGACAGCTTTGCCAGGTTAGA
This sequence comes from Myotis davidii, assembly GCF_000327345.1. Taxonomy (NCBI): domain Eukaryota; kingdom Metazoa; phylum Chordata; class Mammalia; order Chiroptera; family Vespertilionidae; genus Myotis; species Myotis davidii. Next base: position 18,746 of record NW_006286791.1, read on the forward strand.
GCTACCGTCCCCTTTCACTCGGCTTGAAGTCTGAAGGCATGTGCCTGCCGGCCCCCATCTGCACCCTATAGGTGCCCACTTCTGGAGGAAGGCGCCCACCAGCTGGGCCAGCTGCCCTTCCTCATCTGGGCTCCACACACAGCACACACCACCTGTCCGCTCTGGGAAGCCACTCACTCACTCCCTTATGTATTCAACAAACATCTACTGTGTGTGTGTCCAGCAACATGCTGGGGGCTGGAGGCTCCCTGCCCTCGAGGGCACAGGCCTTGTGACAAAATACCCACCGAGGTGCACTTGGGCCTCAGGAGAGCAAACCAGCTGAGCCGAGCAGGGGCCCAGCCTGGAGAGACCTGGGCAGAGGCAGAGGGCCTCATCGCAGGCAGGAGGCGCATCACCTGCCTCCCGTGGGCAGCGCCGGCCAGCGGAGCCCCACCATCTCATGGGGTCAGGCGGAGGGCCTGGGAAGGCTCCTGTGACCGTGAATCGTGCACACACATCCGGGACTTCTCGTGCTGGGGACCGGTGTGGACTCCAGACCCTTGGGCGAGGGTTCAGCTCTCCCTGTCACAGCCCGGCAGCCGCGTCCCTCCTCTCAGCCCAGGGCCTCGGGCTGGGGCCACAGAGCCACGGGCAGCGGCCACTCTCTAACTCGGCTTTTCTCTAGGAGCTGTAGGAGGCCCTGCCTTCCTGTGCAACTGCCTCAGAGCAGTGCCTGTGATCGTGCGAGCGGGCACTCCCTGCTCTAGAGCTGAGTGTGGGCTGTGGGAGACGTGTCCCCCACCTCGCACACACACATGCACAGAGGGGACAGGGGGCGGGCAGAAAGGAAACTGACAATGCAGCCCCCCGGCCCTTGGGCGAGGTGACAGGCAGCCGGATGCTGGCCCCTGGGGGGCCTGTCTCCCATCTCCCAGGTGTGCAGCGTCCCCTCCCCAGGGAGCAGCCCGCCTGTCCCATGCTAGGACCTGGAAGGCTCCTTACCGCTAAGGCTTCTTCCTGGCTGTGGATCTTCCTGCCAGTCAGTAACCTGAAAGACAGGCAGGCACAGGTGAGACGCTGCTTGCTGGGTCCTGCCTGGAACGTTCCCAAAGCGACAGCAGCACTGGGACCCTCACCCCCAACCCCCACAGGGAACGAACTCAGAGCCTGCTGGCCATCACAGGCCATCACGGACCAAGTGGCCACCATGATGTGTCTGGGGATCGGTCAAGAGTAAACTCTAGGCCCAGCTGGGGTGGTTCAGTGGTTGGGCGTCAACCTATGAACCAGGAGGTCATGGTCGGGGCGCATGCCCATGTTGTGGGCTCAGTCCCCATTAGGGGGCGTGCAAGAGGCAGCAGATCAAGGATTCTCTCTCAATCACGGATGTTTCTAACTTTTTCTCCTTCTGCCTTCCTCTCTGAAATCAATAAAAATGTATTTTTAAAAAGAGTCAACTTTAGTTTTAAACGGGAACTAGCTGCACACCCCTGGCACCGGGAAACGCCCCTCACACCCTCAGTGCCTGGTTCTTCAATGTGTGAGGTGGGGCCGTGAAGCCCAAGGAAGGCCCTTTGATACTGGGCAGAGGGCTGCACACGCCTTTCCACCTCACGAACAGATCTGGGAAGTGGGTTTCAGAGCTCAGGGTGACTGCCCGTGTCAGCTGCATGTACTCCCTTCCTTGTGGCAGCACATGCCAGAGCACCTCTTCCCTCTCTCTGTCCCCAAGACTCTTGCTGTTCAGGAGTAAAAAACCACACGCGCCCTGACCGGTTTGGCTCAGTGGACAGAGCATTGGCCTGCAGACTGAAGGGTCCCAGCTTCGATTCCAGTCAAGGACATGTACCTTGGTTGCGGGCACATCCCCAGTAGCGGGTGTGCAGGAGGCAGCTGATCGATGTTTCTCTCTCATTGATGTTTCTAACTCTCTATCCCTCTCCCCTCCTCTCTGTAAAAAATCAATAAAATATATATTTTTTTAAAAATTTAAAAATAAAATAAAATAACCACACACCACAGCTGACGGCTAGAAAGAAGCCAGATCGGCCCTGGGCGCCTCGTCACCCTGGCACGCAGGGGGCAAGGGGCTCCGACTCGGGGAGGGCCTGCCCCCACCCTGGTGCCAGATCCACTCCCCTGGGGCAGGACCTTCCGGGGAGCCGAACCCACAGAAGGGATGTAGGGGACACGTCCTGCGCTGTGTCTGTCACTGTCTGTGGGGAGGTCTGAAAGCTTTGGCCATTTCTAGTCACTTACTCAGCCTCGAACTGGTTGGGAGTTATAATGTCTGCAACCGGCACCACCTTTTCTTTGTAGACAGGAAGGAGATCCTCTGGAACGTACTGAAGGAAAAGGAGAGAGGGACAGGCTGACGCACACAGAGGAGGAGACGAAACCAGAACAGTCGAGTCCAGCTCGGGGACCCCACGTGACACCGGGCTGCCCCCCCCCTCCCCCCCCGTGGCGATAGGCAGCGCGTGGTGACCCAAAGGGCTCCACACGGGACAGTGAGCCGCGGCCGGTCCCACTGCCTGTCTGTGTCCGGCTCAGGGGCCGAGAGCGATTTCAACATTTTTTAATGTTGGGGGGAAAGTCAAAGGAAGAGTAACACTGTGACACATGGAAAGACGGAAAATTCAAGTCTGTGTCTGTACATGAAATTTCACCAGAAAACAGCCATGTCCGTTGGTCTGCAAATTGGCTGCTTTGGCTACAACAGGGATGCGTGGCCCTAAGATACTGACTCTCTGGCCCTTTTATGGGAAACCTCGCTGCCAGCCCTGCCTCCTCCGACCGAGGGCCCCGCCTCCCGCAGAGCAGCGCCCCGTCCATCAGAGGTCGTGTCCTGCTTTCGGATGAGCAATAGCTGTGCTCACCGCACTCGCACGGGCGTGACATTACTCACCATGGAGCCTTCGCCTTCCCACTTGTCACCCATCACCGGGTCGCACACTGTGGAGACACAAAGGGCATCGTATCAGCAAGAGCTGCAGCTGGGGAACAAAGAGCCTTTCACAGGATTTTTTTATTTTTTTAATCCTCACTCAAGGATATTTTTCCATTGATTTTTAACGAGAATGTTGGGGGTGTGTGGGAGGGGGAGAGACAGAGAGAGAAACATTGATGTGAGACACACAGATTGATTGCCTCTCACACATGCCCCGACCGGGGTCAGGGATCGAGACTGCAACCCAGGTACGTGCTCTTGGCCAGAATCAAACCCGGGGCCCTTCAGTCCCCGGGACAACGCTCTATCCATTGAGCCAAACCGGCCAAGGCCTTTCACATGATATTTGTTGTTAAACGTCACCTGCACCTAAAAGCTTGGGGAAGCATGGCCTCCATTCTCATTTACGCATTATCTGGCATTCCCCACTTCGTCATCCGGGCCACCTGGGGTGTCACAAACCTCAAATGCAGTGCTTTGCACACTGACACTGATGAAGCCAGTTCATAGCCTGCTTGCCTCCCCACAAAGATGCCAGGTTCGCGGTGAAGGTGTGTCTACCCCCTGAGTTCAGTGCGTACAGGCTGGGAGGTGGACCATGAAGTTGGGATGCAAGAGGGAGGCTTCCACCCAGGCACAGGCCCCAGGGACCCCCACTCCCGCAGGTGACAGCCCAGCGCCTACCATACACCAGCCGGGAGTTCTGCTGCTTCAGCTCCCGCACGATGTCCACCACCATGGCCAGGAAGGACTTGTCCCTCGTGTACCCTGTGGGAGGGAGAGCAGGCCACCCGCATAAAACAGAAGGCTCACAGCGACCGACCGCGGCAAAGGGAAACCATCCTGCGGCCAGGGTGAAGACCAAGTGTCCCCCAACAAACGCAGCCCGCGAGGGTCGCCAGGCACTTCCCAAAAGGAAGCCTCGGTGATGTGTGTACAGGGGATGTTCTGTCCTGTCCATTTCAACAAACACATTCACTTTTAACCACGTATAAAAACACAAACAGGTACTCTTTTTTTTTTTAACCAAGAATGGGTATAAATAAGACCAACGTACCAGGCGGCAGCGTGTTGCCTACTTGGGTGTTTCACCCCAATCTCTTCCCAACACCCCACTTGGCCCCACCCCATGTGCACTGCAACCCCAATGTGGGCCCAGAAGTGTGACTTGGCCTGGATAGGACCAAGTGCTCGGTGGCATGCGCCACTCCTCCTTGAAGGAGGCAGGGACCAGGAACTAGCCGGGTGTGGGGTGCTCTGGGGCTTCGCGAGTCCATCCCAGCTGGAGCAAGGCTCGCAGGTACCAGCGCCTGCTCCCTCAGGGCCCTTACCCGTGAGCACGTAGTCATACTTATTTACGTTGTTCAGCTTCAGACCTTCGTACACCTCGTGGAGCTCGTCTGCGTTCAGCACCTGACCCTTCCAGTGTGCGTAGCCTGGGGAGAGCAGAGCCGTCAGGGCCTGCGCACACGGCACACGGTGAGACACCTTCACCCGATGGCCCAGCACAGCCCCGACAACCTCGATGACGCTGGTGGGGTGAATGGTCCCCTCCCCAGGGGCTGACGCGGGGACTGACGTAGACCTCCCAGGCATGGTGTCTCAGGGGGCTGATCCCTGTGGGTGCCCAGCAACCTCAAAGCACCCCTGACAGCACCCTGGCTGACACTGTCTGTGGTTGTAATTACTGCATCAGGGTCACACCTCCCACCGCCAGTTCCCTCTGAATGAATCCAAGGCAGGGAGGGCATCAGCTCTCCAGGCTGGCCCACGGACACCTGTGGAACCTGCGTCACACTGATAGGATGGGGAGGGACACTCCAAAAAGGACACGCCGGGATCACACAACTGGTCACTTCTTCCTGTCTTTCGAGGGGGCCCTGGGGATGTGTCCCCACATGTCACAGTCACTCCCTTTGCCAGCTTCTACTGTGTATGTTTCCCCATCCAGGCTGAGTTGCTCAATCGCTGTCATCAGGGCACCCTGGCAGGTAAGGGCTTGTCACATCCCAGCTACCTGGCCCCCCTCCCCCAGAAGGTTGAAATGCGGCCAAAGCAAGTCTTGGATCAAATCGTGACCAAGAGCCAAACGTGAATCAGAAATGGGCCCAGATGCTCAACCTGCTCTCGTCCCGACAGGCACGCAGGTGCAGACACGTGAGCATCCTGAGGGGACCCGCCTGCCATGTGGAGCCCCTGCCCACAGAGGCTCAGGTGGGGACAGGCCAAGGGCTCCCAGTTCACCAGGGGCAGGGCCACGCCATGGATACCCCACACTTCACCCATGAGAATGCCTCCTGGTGTCCTTTATGGCAATGGGAGGCTCTTAAAGTACGTGCTTCCAAGCATGTAAGTAAAAACCACGGGCGAGTTATCCCTACAACCCTCCACATGGACCACTGGTGGTGATCTGCACTAACTCAGACCGCCCGGAGCCAGGCTGCTCAGCCTGGAGGAGGAGAAGGGCAATGGCGCCCTCTGCTGGCAGCCTGTGTGCATGAGCAGGAGTCAACCTGATTCTGGAACAACTCCACCTGTCAACACGATTCTGCAGGCAGCGTGGCCCCAGGACACCAGCTGGGGCAAATCATCTGTATGTCCCCTGAGAGACACCAGCGTGAACTGACACGGGAGGGTGAGTTTGTTAGTAGAAGAACCTGATTGACCCCATTCATCAGATACCCTCGGGGTCAGCAGGATCAGGAGGGCGAGGCAGGGAGAGTCCAAGAGTTCTCCAGTGCAGGACTGCCCCCACCGGCTCTTGCGTTCACCAAACGCTGGCAGCCTCTGGCTGTGTCCCAGGCAGGTGTTTGCTCAAGGAAGGCTGGGCGGCCACAAAAATGCTGTAGGCCCAGAGTGGGAAGAACCGTGGTCCTTCCTTGCCCTCCGTTTTCCAAACCTCCTTCCGACCAGAGTTGGTTTATTCCCATCACCCATGTTGCATAGTCGAGTCCTGGAGTACCACAGACTGGGCGGCTCCAACACAGTCCTGGAGGCTGGAGGCCGAGGTCCAGGTGTGGGCAGGGCTGGTCCCTCCCAAGGCCTCTCTCCTGGGATTAGATGACCCCTTTTCCCTGTGTCCAAACATGGTTGTCCCTCTATGCCTGTCTGTGCCCTAATCTCTTCGTATGGGGACAACCATCATGTTGGCTTAGGACCCAATCCCAATGACCTCATTTAAGCTTATCACCTCTCTACAGATTCCGTCTTCAAATACAGTCATTCTCTGAGGTGCTGGGGGTCAGAGCTTCAACACGTGAATTGGAGGGGACACAATTCATCCCATCAGAGCAGCGGTGAGGGTGAGACACACAGCCCCCCACCAGGCCTCAGACACCGGGCACCACGGCAAAGCACAGCCTCTGTGAGATCAGCTTCCTAACCAGCCTGTGGCCCAAGCACTAGCTCCACGGCCTCAGGTGCCAGGTGGCACATGCCAGACTACCACAGGGCACGGGTCTGAGAAACAGACCAGCCTCATTTCTGAGCAGCAGGGCGTGGGCAGGGGTGAGGGGAAGAGAGATGGGCTCGGGGCACAGCGAGGCATCACCTGGCTACTCCAGGTCGAGGGGTTGGCACCTGAGCCGCAGAGGTGGCCTTGGGGAGACCTCCCCCTGTAGGCCCTCGGATTAGGCTGCAGAGACAGGGTGCTCAAAGTCACCCCCAGGGGGAGCTGCCTGAGGGATCCTCTCATCAGGCGGGCTCCACACGCATCTAAGGCTGGACTGGAGCAGGAGGCTCTTCTCCGTGGGTGAGGAGGCCCACCCAGGAACCACAGGTGCCTCCCTGGGAGAGAAGCCCCCATCCCAGCCCTATCCATGCCCACATCTGCGTAGGCTCTAGGGCAGTGGTTCTCAATCTTCTGGCCCTTTAAATACAGTTCCTCATGTTGTGACCCAACCATAAAATTATTTTCATTGCTACTTCATAACTGTAATGTTGCTACTGTTATGAATCGTCATGTAAATATCTAATATACAGAATGGTCTTAGGCGACGCCTGTGAAAGGGTTGTTCAACTGCCAAAGGGGTCGCGACCCACAGGTTGAGAACCCCTGCTCTAAGGCAAACTGTGGTCTGTTCCTCATCCATCCCGCCCGGGGCGGGCAGAGGCCTCCCTGCTTCAGACCCGTCGGGATGGCCAGTGCACCATCACCTGAGAGGGTCCACAGGAGGCAGGAGGAGCCGTCACCACTGAGGCCCAAAGGCCCCTCCCCTCGCCCCTGCAAAGGGCAGCAGGAGTTTCTGAACCGAATCCTTGCTTATGTTGAGCTAATGTCATTATGGCACAATATAATATTCACCAATAAGTTTAATTCCATCACTTGGTGTCCAAGCCAGTTTGGCTCATTTACTTAAAAAAAGGGGGGGGGGGGGAGAAAGGAAGGAAGAGCCCGAGGCTCAGTGGTTCGATTCGATTCCCGGTGAGGACACATGATTCAGGCTCGATCCCCAGCGTGGGGCGTGCAGGAGGCAGCTGGTCGACGATTCTCTCTCATCATTGATGTTTCTACCTCCCTCTCCCTTCCCCTCTGAAATCAATACAAATATATTTTTTAAAAGAAAAGAGAAAAAGGGAGGGTGGTTGAAACAGCCAGTAAAAACATGTGGGATTCAGGGAAGTTTGCTGGATTGACTCAAACTTTTTGGGACTTCTTCAAATTTCAGAGCACGCAGCACACTCCGCAACGTGAAAGCAGGAAAGGGCTTTTAGGGTGAACTGTAGCCTTTTCATCCAAACCCACACAGAATTCCTCCCTCCTTGCTTATGACCTATCATACCCTCTCCCCTTCCAGGAAAAACTGTACCCAGGAGAATTACAAGAAACCCTCCCGAGGGCTGAGGCCAAGGCACCACCCCCGGGTCCCATGGTGCCCTGCCAGGCGGTTGGAGACGTCTGTGCCCGGAGGTTCTTCCTGGATGCAGAGCAATCTCACGAGACGCAATGTGGGGACCGTTCCAAGAACCGAGGAGGCTTTGTCCTCCTGCCTCTGCAGCCGTGGGGAGCGTGGGGTCAAGGGGCACTGCCCCTCACACACCCTCCAGCCAGCAACTCCACTTCAAGGCTTGTCCAGAAACCCATGAGGTCCCCGTGCGTGTGCTCTCCCAGGCACCAGTCTCTAATAGAGACAGTCAGGGTCCACCCACACGTCCACCTACAGCCATGGTGGCACGGGGGGCATGAGCACACTCATGTAAGAGTAGGTGCTAGGATCACCGTCCTTGTTTTTCAGGAGGAAACTGAGGCACCACTTCCCCTGGTTACTGCATCTGCCTGGCCAGCCAGCGCAAAGCCGCGGGGCTAAGACTCCGGTGGGCAGTCCACCCTGCAGATGGGAGACCCCAGCCCTCCACCCTCACACAGGGCCGCCCCCGCAGCTCTGGCAGATGGGGGCACAGGACCCACATTTCTAAAAGGACGTTTCTCACACCCACACTCAGCTGAGCCTGTGCCTTACCTGTGTGGTTTGAAAACTGGACAGAGTTCACAGCGTCGATCTCAAACCCCAAAACCTGCAGGACAGAGAAGGACCAGGTGTGAGAGAGCCTGGGGCAGGCAGTGACCCCCTGGCCCGGAGGAGGGGAGCCCACGCATGCTGTTGGGAAGCAGCCAGCCGGAAGGGCTGAGACACAGAGGCCACTCGCCACGGCTGGGACTCAACGCCTCCAGATCGCTCCTGGAGATCCCACTGATGGAGCTCGCAAAGAAACCCGTGAGGCCACCAACCAAGACCACACCCCCATGAGCCACATACAAGCAGTGGCAAGCGGAAGCCACCAGGGAAGTGTGAGGCCAATGCCCTGCCCAGGGTGAGGAGGGGACTCGCCCACGAGCTCAACTGTGACGCAGGAGGGCTGACTGTCCAGGCCGGTGAATAAGGACAAGAGGCCCAGGAGCAGGAAGGCCCTCGAGGTCAACTCCAGGACTTCTGGTTGGCCTGCTCCACTGACTTCACTCCTTTCCCTTCCCCGAGCTCAATGGGAGAACAAGGATCTTTTTGTCTTTTAAATATATTTTATTGATTTTTTACAGAGAGGAAGGGAGAGGGATAGAGAGTTAGAAACATCAATGAGAGAGAAACATCAATCAGCTGCCTCCTGCACACCCCCTACTGGGGATGTGCCTGCAACCAAGCTACATGCCCTTGACCAGAATCGAACCTGGGACCCTTGAGTCCACAGGCTGACGCTCTATCCACTGAGCCAAACCGGTTAGGGCAACAAGGATCTTTTTGTAACGCTGATCCACAAGACAAAGAAAGGGAGCAGACGAGAGATTTCAACAAACTGTGGAGTAGCTGAAATACACACTTCCCATGCCATTCTATATAATAAAAGCCTAATATGCAAAGTGTCTGGTCATTCAGTTCCTGTTCAACCAATCAAAGAGTAATATGCTAATGATATGCTAAGGCTGCTCAACCACTCGCTATGATGTGCACTGACCACCAGGGGGCAGACAGTCAACCGGTCAACTAGTCGCTATGACATGCACTGACCACAGGGAGCAGACACTCTGACCGGCAGGTTAGCTTGCTGCTGGGGTCTGGTCCATCAGGACTGAGCAAGACAGGCCAGACATGCCCTGGAGCCCTCCCACATCCCTCCCCAGCCACGATCGTGCACCAGTGGGGTGCCTCAGCCTGGCCTGCACCCTCTCGCAATCCAGGACCCCTCGGGGAATGTTGGAGAGCTGGTTTCAGCCCGATCCCGCAGGCCAGGCCGAGGGAACCTCACTGGTGCACGAATTCATGCAGTGGGCCTCTAGTTAAATTAAAATCTTGGTGCCTCCTGGGGGCACAGGGAAGAAGTGGGCCCATTATCTGTACACTCTCCCAGACAGACAGGGCAAGAGAGAGCAAGTGAGAGAGACCACGTAAAAAAAAACAAAAAACAGAGGCCGAGAGCTCGGCCGGTGTGGCTCAGAGTTTGAGCATTGACCTATGAACCAGGAGGTCATGGTTCGATTCCCAGTCAGGGCACATGCTCGGGTTGGGGCTCGATCCCCAGTAGAGGGCGCGCAGGAGGCAGCCAATCAATGATTTTATCTCATCATTGATGTTTCTCTCTCTCTCCCTTCCTCTCTGAATTCAATAAAAATATATTTTTAAAAAACAGAGACTGAGAGCAGACAGTGTGAGACAGGCAGCGAGAAACAGAAAGTGTGTACGGAAGAAACGACAGAGGACAGAAGTGCAGGGACGTGCTGGCCCTGGGGCCTCCCTCCCCTCCACCTGCCATTCTGCTCTAGCA
>NW_006286791.1:29011-39842 GCF_000327345.1 Myotis davidii
AAAAGGGCCTCTGCTGCCGGCAGTCGGGAGCGGCTGCCCCCGGGCGGGACGGTGCGGCAGTGACGGGGAGGGGAGCGGGTCCACGTCTTCACAGGGGTGGCGGTTACACAGGCGCATTCTCTTTGTGAATTCACTGAGTGACGCACTTAGGATGCCTTTTTAAACATTTTAAGCTGATATTATCAGAACTTAAAGTGATAAAAAGTCAAGTCTTATTAAAGTAAAAAGTTAAATGGGAGCTTTGCAATTTCCTTGCCTGGTTTGACGGCCTCCTGGACACACATACAGTTTGCAGTCTTTCAAATCCTGAAGAATCAGATTGGAAGCGACACCAACCCTGACAAACCTGCCGAAAGTCCCCTCTCCAGTGCTTCTGGGTGTGGATGGTCCATCCTCGGAGCTGGCAGGTGAAGTCGCTGTTTCCTGCTTTGCCATGACAGCGAGCGCTCAGCCCCTGGCTGCCATCGCCCTCTCAGATGCCAGGGACACGGGCGTGTTCGCCAGGATCCAGGCTCCTCTGAGGGCACCTGGCAAAGCCCGGTGCAGGGCTGGGCCAGACCCAGGAGGAAGCCAGCACAGAGGGCCGGTCTGCGGGGTGCAGGCCTTGGGCCCTGGAGAAAGGACCTCCTGTTGTTCAAGCCCAGGCTTCAGTTCAGACCCCCTCTGTGCTGGGCCCCGTGGAGCGGGGGCTGAGCGCTGGGACTCGCACCCAGCTCAGCCAGTGGCCGCCTCTGGGCGCGGCCAACAAGGAGAGAGAGGCTGGCGGAGGGAAGGGCTGTACCCCAGCAGCTCTGTCCTCCGAGCCCTGGCGGTGACATCCACACCGTGGCTTCCCATCACTCTCAGCAGAGCCAGCCTCCTCCCCCTTCTCCCCTGCACACCCTCTTCTCCCAGCGTTAAGTTCCAACTCCCCAACCTCTTCTCTTTTGATCCCACATCAGCTACTTAAGGCGGGTGCTGGGCTACTGGCAGGGGCCTCCCACACGATACCTATGTTGCCCTTTTCCGTTCTCCTGATAACAACTGTCTCTATTAAACTCTCTGTGAACATAATTGCTGTGGTTTCTGTTTCTGGACTGGCCCCAGCCTGCTACACCTAGTCTCCTCCAGCCCCAGGGGAGCCAGAGACAGGCTGATTCCTGGCCCAGGGCTCAGAGCAGAGCAGACCACACACACACACACACACACACACACATTATGTTTTTGGAAAATACTCTGAATCAAGTTCTTAGAGCATTTTGACAATTTTCAGGTAGAGGTTCCTAATCCCGATCCTAGAGGTTTGGGGTCATCAGCTATGTCCTCATTTATTTCCGAGCTGCTGGGTGCTCCCCGGCATTCAGCTTCAGCAGGGGGGCGCAGATCTGAGTTCCCACCCTTGACAGCCTGCACATAAGACACAGGACATGGGAACAGACCAAGACGCCCGTGGACCCTGCTGACTGACAGGACCACCGCGTAAGAGAGCAGCTGACAGGACAGAGTGCTGGTCCTGTGGGTGAGAACCAGGTGGTTTTATAGCAGAGCCGGAGCTCACACAGCTGCGGGGCTCCCGGGGGGAGCAGCGTGTCAGGGCCCCATGGCCCTGCGCACAACCCCATCCGAGTGCGGGTGGAACGCGTGAATGTGACTATGTTCTGCAGCAAAAGAAAGCGTATCCACGTGAGTCTGATCTAATTACACGCGTCCTTCAGCAGCAGGGAGTTGCAGGCTGATGGGCAGAAAATGAGAGCGATCTGGGTGAGAGGACCCCACACACGTCGCTGGCTTCGAAGACCGAGGCCACGTGATGAGCCACACAACTGTGTGCGTCAGTGCTATATCAGCCAGCACTGACAGCTGAGTCAGAACACGCACTAGTGAACCACGTTAAACGCAAATGCTGTGGCTATCTTACCCTCCCCCTCCCCCGTTCACTGCGTGGCTGGGCTCTGGAGCTTTCCACGCCGGGGATCTCACGAGGCAGGTGCTGTGCCTCCCTCCCACCTCCCCCGCGAGTGGGTGTCGAGCAGCCAGTGGCAGAGCTGACACCACAGAGACTGGCACACACCCTCCCCATCCAAGCCAGTTTTCTGTTGTTAATCCTCACCCGAGGATATTTTTCCAATGATTTTTAGAGAGAGAGGAAGGGAGAGGGAGAGACACACAGAGAGAAACATCGATGTGAGAGAGACACAGCAACTGGTTGCTTCCCACACGGCCCCAAACTGGGGCCGGGGATCGAGCCTGCAACTGAGGCACGTGCCCTTGACCAGAATCCAACCGATGACCCTTCAGTCCACAGGCAGACGCTCTATCCACGGAGCCAAACCAGCTAGGGCCAAGCCAGTTTAACAGTTGCCAGCACACAGTAAAAAGATACAAACTGTCATTTTAAGAAAAAAGAGGGGGGTGGGGGCAACTGGGGAGAGGGCAATGGGGGGAAAAAGGAGACTATGTAATACTTTAAACAATAAAGAAAAAAATACTATGTTTGAATTTAAAAAATAAAGATACTATGTTTGAATTTTAAAAAAAGGAAAAGAGAAAAGAGAAAGCCCAGGCCAGGTAGGCCCGGTGGTTCCAGTGTTATGACACCAAGGCTGTGGGCTTGATCCTGGGTCAGGGCACATACAAGAATCAGCCAATGGATGCACACATAACTGGAACAACAACCTGATGTTTCTCTTTTTCTTTCTCTCTAAAAAGAAAAAAAATCAATGAATATTAAAGAAGAAGAAGATCAACAACAACATCTGACTAGTTCAGCGGAGGGTGGGGTCAGGGGAAGGAAGGCCTTTTGAGAGAAGGGATACCACCACCTCTGCCACCTCTGGCTGCAGCAGGAACCCTGTCCCACCAGCAGGGGGCTGGATGCTCCTGGAATTTCCCCGTCCTAGGGCCCATCCCTGCGGTGGCAGCCCAGTGCAGGCTGCTCACGGGCTCCTCACTCCAGTTCCTGCGTGCACCCCCCTCCCCCTCCACACCCAATTCCATGGATTCCACACTGTGGCCACTTCCTGACCCTGAAACGTCGGAAACCTGTGAGCTCCTCTCCGCAGCCCAGACCATCACTCACTCAGCCCCCACGACCCTGTTTAGAACCTTGTCTTCTCTGCTCTGCACCTGCACTTGGTGGGGTTTTGATGGCTTAGGGACGCCCCGCCAACCGGGAGCCCCCCAGGATGAGTCCCCCCGCCCCCCACCCCGGTGCCTCTGAATGAAGCCAGCGGGAGCAAAAGCCCCAGCCTCAGGCTCCACTAGCAAATGCACTCCCACTTCAGAAAGACGAGGTGCCCGCACTGAGCGTGCCACCACTCCCACTCTGGCCGCTGAGAGCGGCGGCTGCACGTGCCCACATCAGCAGGGCTTAGCCGAGGAGCCAGGGCTCAGATCCAAGAGGAGTCACAGAGATTCACAGCCCGTCGAAATCAGGGTACTGCTGGCGAGGTCCCTGGGCAGGACACGCTGCCTGCCAATGCTAATCCACCCTTGGCACGTGGCAGGGGACCTGGACTTGCTGCAGGAAGAGAAGTGGCAATGAAGGCGAGACGTGCATGGTATGTAGGAGGCACTGGTCCTGCCCAGAGAGGCCACTCAGACTGCCTGCTCCAGGGGTCAAAACAAGCTCAGGCCAGTGGGATGGCCTGGAAGTGGCTCCAGCTTCCTACCCCTGCCAGCGTGTGAGGGAAGCATTTGCAGTGATCAGAGCACGTGTGTGCCTGGGAGAGCTTTCCAATGCTCCACAGTCTCCGAGCCACAGAGGAACACAGGGGCGTAATCAGGGTCTTCGATCCACGCAGGCACCCGTCTCCTGCTCCGACACAGACCTCAGTCCGCCTTTCCGGACATAGCACCCCTCCTCAGGGATAGCTGCACCTGCTGGGGGCATGAAGCAGGGCTCCCGTGTCAGCCTCGGTGGGTGACACAGCGGCTGTACACCCACCTCGCGGCTGAATCATCCACGCACTGTGCTGACAGCGAGGCAGACGCAGCTCTGCGATCCGCCCTCGTCACAGCGGCAGTGGGAAACGGGGAAACGCTGGCATGTTCCAGGGCAGCTCCTCACCCCGCCCAGACCGCCTGGTTCCTCTAGGGGAGAAGTTCGTGTTGGGCAGCAGGAGGCGCCTGTCTTCAAGAACCTCACTGTGGCTTGTTTTTCAAGACTTTTAGCCACTTGCATAGGAAATCAGAATTAGGAAAGAGGGGACACGAGTGTCGTGTCTGCTGTCATCCTGATCCGTCTTGTCCCTTCCACCACTGGTTACCAGCCAGTCCTACAATTCAGCTGGTCCCCCACCCACCATTCCCTGGTCTCCAACGGGAACTCCTATCGGAAACAGCCCTGTCTTTCATGAAGCAGCCTCCTGGGTCCGCCTTAGTCACTTCTGTCCCCTGTGTGCGCCCTTGACTCAGCTGTCACAGCCCTGGACCCCACCACCTCCGCCCATGCACACCAGCGCAGTGCACCCCACTCCCGCCAGGCCCTGCACAGGGTCAGGCGCTGCTGGGTGGCACTGCAAAGCCCTAAGAGAGAGGGTCTCATCCCAAGCTCCGATGGCACCTGGGTACAGATGGGTAACAGGGCGGCTGCTCTGGATGGCCCATGTCCCCAGGCCTCCCTCCTTTCTCCTTGAGAACCGCCCCCCCCCCATTCAGTCCCACAGCGTCACGCTTCCAGCTCACTCTGTGAATAGAACGAGCTGATTCTCGATTAAAAGCTCCACGGGGTGTGCAACAGGGGACCACCATGCCCATGAGCTGCAAAGCCAATCAGCTCCCGCCACATGGAAGCCACCTGCTGGCAGATGCTCCCTCTCCTTCCTCATAAGGGCAGCGCTGCCCTGTGAGGGCAGTCACTGAAACAGAAGACAGGATCCCACCACGCAGAGAACAGCAACACCACACAACAAAATTGCACATACACATGTCCAAACACGTATGCACCCATATGTACACAGATGCACACCTATGCCCACAGCACATGCACGCACACGCATATCCACACCTCACATGCATGCACACGCGCACACGGTGGGGAAAAGATCAGAAAATGAAACCAATTAAATTCTTGCTTTTCTCCATGACAGGCCAAGAGAAACAGAAACTTCAACCCCAAACTAAGAAAGGAAGTTAGAAATCAAGATATTAAGCAATTCTGGACTTTCTTGGAGAAACAGCAAAACCAACATCCATGTTCCAGGGCTGGAGCACATCTGGATCAGACCGGGGATTTAAGCAGGAAATGGGAGTCACACAGCACAGAGGAACGCAGCAGGTCTGTGCGGCCTGGACGGCATGAGGCAATGTCGGGAGGACGCCCAGGTCTCAAACCCGGCGAGTCGCTCCCAGGGACTGGATGGCTGCTGCGTGGGGTGGGAGGGAGGCGTGCTTTTTGGTGGCGGCTCTTGTACTGTTTGCTAAGGATGTGTCACCACGAAAACAGTTAAGACAGAAACTAAGTCTATGAACGGGCAGGGTGCCCCATTCGGTTGGTTGGAAAGTCCCCTCGTATATCAAAAAGGTTGCAGGCTCAATTCCCAGTCAGGGCACCTACCTAGGTTGCCAATTCGATCCCAGGTCGGGGCAGGTATAGGAAGCAGGCGATTGATGTTTCTTTCCCTCTCCCTCCCTTCCTCTCTCTCTAAAACCAACTTTTTTTTTTTAAGGGTAGGATGCCATTCTTCCAGCATCTTCCAAATGCAACCCTGCTGGAGAAGGTCCCTTGTATCCTGGGGACTCTAAGGTAAAAATGTAAAGATCTTCCAAGGAACTGATCAGAGACCCCCTGAAAAAGTTCACCCCGGGGCTCAGGGGGTTCTCAAAGGTGAGAGGTGGACATGGCTGCTTGTGGCCCTGTGGCGGTCCCTGGGGACCCAGTGGTGGCTCCAGGAGAACCTGGAGTGAGCCGCCCACAGGAACATGTGGGTTCACACGCCCAGGTCCCTGTAGCTCTGTAGCTTCTGTTGGGCTCCAGCAGCCCCCTGGGAACCCCAATCTCTGCTCCAGCTACTGTGGCCAAAGGAGTCTGAATCCAGGTTTCCCCGCCGGGGCCTCTCAACACACCCGTGGCTGACCTCTCCTGCACAGATGGGCCAGAACAGCCAGAGAATGAGGCTGATTTCTGCAGGCCCCAAACTGAGTCACCACCCCCCGCCTCCCCAGAGTGTCTTTGGGGCCCTAGCTGGTCTGGCTCAGTGGATAGAGCGTGGGCCTGTGGACTAAAGGCCCAGGTTCGATTCCAGCCAAGGACACATGCCTGGGTTGCAGTCTCGATCCTCCCACCCCCCAGTAGGGGGCTTACAGGAGGCAGCCAATCAATAATTCTCTCTCATCATTGATGTTTCTGTCTCTCTATCCCTCTCCCTTCCTCTCTGAAATCAATAAAAATATCTTAAAAAAGAAAAAGAAGAGAAAGTGTCTTTGGGGCCTCCTGTGGTCTTGCCTTCCTGTTTTGGTGACACCACATTTAAATGGATTTTCAGCTAAGGCTACCTCCTCTGTTGCTGGTCACATTAACATGTTCCCCTCAATATTAAAATGTACTATGGACTTGCTGCACCAGAGTGCTGAAACGAATCCAAAAGCAGGATCAAGGTTCTGTTCCCTTCTCTCTCTCTCTCCGCCCCCGCCCCCCTTTGTTGTTGTTGTTGTTAATCCTCACCAGAGGACATTTTTTCCATTGCTTTTTCAGAAAGAGTGGAAGAGAGGGAGTGAGGAGAGAGCGAGACATCTATGTGAGAGACATCTATACATCGACTGGTTGCCTCCTGCACACACCTCTACCTCACCCCTATTGGGGGTGAGGAGCAAACCTGCAACCCATGTATGTGCCCTTGACTGGGAATCAAACCCAAGACCCTTGGTCCAAGGGCCAACTAACCACTGAGCCAAAGCAGCCAGAGCCCTTCTCTTTCTTCTATAACATTGTTCTCTGCCCGTGGAAGGTGGAGCCCATGGGCCGGCCTGCCTGAGACTGTGAGAGGTGCGCTTCAGGACCTGGCAATAAGCGGTCTGGGAACCTCAGCCCTGAAGACTCACAGGCATCCAGCGGGCACAGATCAGCACCAGGCTGACTGCCGACCGAGGGGCACCTGGGTCGAGCTCCGGCCAGGGGGCGCCCTGGGAGCCAGGCACCCTCTGATCACCGCGAGGACTGTTCTCTCGGAGAAAGGAAAGGGGGTCTAAGCTGCTCCAGCTTGATCAGTAACCAAGGGAGCACAGTCAGTGCCTGAGCGCGGTCTTCCGAGGGGCTGCCACCTATATTCCCAGCAGTTCCAACGGAAAAGACAGCGATGAGAGAAGGCATACCTGTTCTCCCTACATCCCGGTAAATCTGTAGAAGTAACTGCTTCCAGACCTTCCATGACTCCCGGCTCAGGAGCTTGACGCCCCTGCCGTATCGGAACGTTCTCCCACCTGCCGTAAAGCTGAGCCCTTGGTGTGTGTAGCCCCTGGAACTGCTGTGCACAGCTGCATTTCCCCGTCCTCAGTTGGGCCCAAGTGAGAAACTCGATGCTTAAACCTACAAAGGTTCTGCTGGCATCACTCTGCAGGTGAGGCTGAGGAAGGCTCAGAAGGCCAGAACTCTGAGACCGGGGACACCAAATCAGCCTCACGGGCAGCCTCTCCAGCCCCCGCCACACCCATTTTCCAGCCTCTGGGTGGCATGAGGGCAAATCTGTGCGGCCCAGCCGGGGCCAACCCTTCTCCAGTCATTTCCAAGTTGTCTTTCCACACTCGGCTGTGGAAGAGCCTGCGTTTGGAGTCTCTAGCTGCGGGGGTCAGTAGTAGGGGATGCCTCTGTCCTGTGGTGGCAAAGGCTGGTTCAAGCCCCATCAGTAGGCCATCCCCACCCCATCTCCCTGCTTCTCCCTGCTCCAGCGGTGCTCGGGTGTGGGGGTGGGGAGTACCCCATAGCACTAACAGATCAAGCCACAGAGCTAAGCTGAGGCCAAAACAGGCCTGCACAGACTCTGCTCAAAGAAGCACTAAGTGGGCAAGTGCAGAAAGAGTCCAATGAACGACGATATTTCTGGAAACTGTTCTTGTCATGGGCTGAACTGTGTCCCCCAAATCCATATGTGGAAGCCCTGACCCTAGCATCTCAGAATGGTACATTATTTACAGCCTAGAGGACCGAGGCACGAAATTCATGCAAGGGCCTTGGCCCTGGCCTCCCGCCCACTGCCGCCGGGGGGCCTCTGCTGCAGCCCCCACCCGCTGTGGCTTTGTCTGGAAGGAAAATTCGTGCAAGGGTAGGCCTACCTTTCCCTGGCTGCCAGCACTGGCTTCCCTCCAGCCGCCTGCAGGCACCCAGGACCCGGCTGGCTTCCCTCCAGCCCTGGCTTCGTCAGGAAGGACGTCCGGAATGGCATCCGGTCCAATTAGCATATTACCCTTTTATTACTATAGATGGAGCCATAACAGAGGTGACTGAGGTTAAACAAAGCCACGAGGGTGGGCCCTGATCCAGCATGATTGGTAAGCTCATAAGAGAAAGAGATTAGGGCACAGGCACACAGAGGGAAAACCACGTGAGGACACAGGAAGAAGGCCCCTCCACACGCCAAGGAGAGCGGCCTTGGGAGAAACCAGCCCTTCCCACACTTGGATCTCAGACTTCCAGCCTCCAGGACTGGGAAAGAAGAGACATCTGTGCCTGAGCCCCCCAGTCTACGGTATCTGTTACAGCCACTTGAACTAACACAGTTCTGTTTGAGTTCCAGCTGTGCAGGGAGCATGTTCTTTATTTTTTCTTTATTTTTTGTTGTTGTTAATCCTCAATCGAAGATATTTTTTTTTCCATTGATTTTTTTTTAGAGAGAGTGGAAGGGAGGGAGGCAGGAAGGGAGAGAAAGAGAGAAAGAGCCCTGACCAGTTTGGCTCAGTGGCTAGAACGTCGGCCTGTGGACTGAAGGGGCCCAGGTTTGATTCCGGTCAAGGGCATGTACCTTGCTTGCAGGCACATCCCCAGTAGGGGGTGTGCAGGAGGCAGCTGATCGATGTTTCTCTCTCATCGATGTTTCTCTCTATCCCCCTCCCTTCCTCTCTGTAAAAAATCAATAAAATATATTTTCTAAAAAAAGAAAGAGAGAAAGAAACATCGATGTGAGAGACACACATTTTTGGTTGCCTCCTCAAGGTCACTAACCTAACGGTCCCTGCTTTCCATGACCCCCATCCTGCCATGCTCCTCCTAAGCCTCGGAAATCTTAAGGGGAGGAAGTGCAGGGCTGGGAGATACGTGTCAGCAACCCCCGCTCATGACAGGAGGAAGGAAATGACATGACCCTTGCCGCCCAGTCTACGTCCCATAAGCCCCAGCACACGTGCCCATAAGTGAAGATGCTGGGCCCTGAGGAAACCCCAGGTTAAAAACCGCAGCTCTGTCTTTAAGAGGCACTTCTCCAGGATGGTGGCCTGCAGGAGCAGCCTCTCTTGAATAATTTGGAAAGCGTGGTTTTGGTGTGGAAGTTGAAGGCATGTGCCTGGGAGTTCAAGAACAAGGGACATCACTGCAGGACCCTGGTGAGCAGAGGAAGGGAACAGTTTGCCCTGTGCAAAGACAAAGGGAGGTGGGACGGGGCAGAGGGCACAAAGAAGCCAGCAGGGAACTCACTGGACACTTTCTGCCAAGGGCGGTTCCCATAGCTCCCCGGCCAAGGCCAGGCTGGAGCTGCTGCTGCCCTTGGGCAGCGAGCAGAACCTGTTCTCAAAGCCCTCCCGCTTCTACCTCCCTGGGCTGCCCCTGCTCTGCCCCAGGGACCCTGCAGCTTCACTGCCCGCCCCCCCACAGTCCCACCCCAGTGGCCCTATGCAGACTTGCACCTACCTGCCAAGTCTCCCCACCCTATTCCCCCACAAGCTAGGAGTGAAGAGGCATTCCAGAGCAGTGACCAGGAGCGGGGACAGTGGGACACACCCAAGTTTGCAGGGTGACTACCCCACGAGTCTGCCCTCTGCTGGCCAAAACAGGAGGGATGAGGACCAGACCTGTGGAGCTGCTCACACATCAGGGCTGGCTGGTCACTGTGAACTTGAACCTTTGTACCTCTCCACCTTCAAGTTTTTGCTCCACTATTTCCTCTTCAGGCTTTAGGTATGGCAGCCTCAGGTCAGCCTCAAATTCTACTCGGAAGCTCTGGCGCTTCCTATGGTCTTTCTGGCCAGCCTGCACCCCTGCCCCGGCCCTTTATGCCCTGTGGGGCCAGCCCTGGGACCTGCCATGTCTGTCCCTTTGCTCAAACATCAAGCCAAAGGCAGACAGTCCAGGAGAGTCACCACCTTGCCAAGGTGCCCAGTGCTCCCGCTTGGCCACAGGCCAGGTGCCCAGCAGCACACCTCCCTGCACCCAGGCCTCCTCCTGCCCTCCAAGGGCTGCAGTATGAAGCAGTGAGTGCCCAGTGAGTCACAGGAAATGGTGAGCCCCTCAGCAAGAACGGCCCAGCGGGAAAGCCAGATGGAAAGATGGACACGTTGAAAGAGCAGCTTCTAAAGCCAAACCCGGCCGGGTCCTGAACTGGTCTGTGGGCTCTTCGTCTTCAGAGCCAGCACCTGCAGGGAGCCCTCCAGCGACCACCTCCCGGAATGGTCAGCGGCAGGGTGGGGGCTCACAAGGGGGGAAGAGGCATCCCAGCTGGCGGGGCCTCACTAACTGTGAGCTTCCTTCTCCTCCTCCTCCGTCCCGGCAACCTGACCCACCGCGGGCAAGGGCAGAACACAGCGCCCGGCAGATGAGCACTGCAAACACCTGCCCTTCCTGTCTCATCCGCTGGGGCATGGTCCGGGCCACGGCGCGGCAGCTTCTCGCCCCGGAGAACCCGTCTGCTGCGGTCAGGCAGCGGGAAGG
>NW_006286791.1:40619-41439 GCF_000327345.1 Myotis davidii
TCCGATCCACACCTGGTCTCGCCTCGCAGACCCGCGAGAGGACCCGTGAGCTCCACACCCGTCCTGGAACCAAGGTCCCAGGCCCAGCTCCCCTCCCCGCCGGGGCGCACTTGCCCATGGGACTAGGAGCTGACTAGGGCAGGCGTCTCCGCCACGCCATGAGACACTTGGGGACACCAAGGCGCCCACCCTCAATCCTGGCTGTGTCGCAGGCTCTCAGCCTCAGCGTGTCCTGTCTCCTCTTTCTTTCTTCTTCTTTTTTTATTTCTTTGCTTTTTTTTTTTGGTCTGTCTCCTCTTTCAAAACCGGTCTTCCATGGGGTGACCGGTTTATTGAGCACTTACTATGTGCTAAACACATTTCTCACATTAACACACTGAATCCTGTTGTAACCACATAGAAACTTCATTTCTTTCATATGATCTTTACTCCTTTTCTTTTGATTCACCCTGGCCTCATCTAGCACCCTGACTCGCCTGCCTCCTCCCTTGCACATCCACTCCCTTAATATTAAGCCCTCATAACAATGAGGGTTTTTTAAATTTATTTTTTAAATGTATTGGGGTGATGTAGAGAGCGCCTGGGAAAGCACATGAGTTGATTTTCGGCTGAGTCCAGTGGTGTCGGCAGAGCCACATCCTAGAAACATACCGTGCCAGAGGCAGGTACGTTGTCAGCCTGACCCTTAGCTCAGGTGCCAGGGGGTGGGTTTCATTATCCAAGTTCAGCCAGGTGCAAGGAACAGACGCAATTATCCGGGCTCAGCCAGGAGTGACAATTACAAAGAAGTCACAAGAATAAAGAATTGCAGCTTGATCCT
>NW_006286791.1:41612-46799 GCF_000327345.1 Myotis davidii
CCCCGCCACCCCTACTCAGAGACTCTCAGTCTGCTCTCTAGCCGTGCTGGTCGCGGTAAAGAGAGAATACTTATAGGGTGACATTAGTCAACATGACCATACAGGTTTCAGGTGTGGGTTTCTATGTTACAAGATCTGTATATTACACTGTGTGCCCACCACCCAAAGGTTCTTTTTTAATAAATATATTTTTATTATTTTTAGAGAGAGAGGACAGCAGTGGGAGGGAGGGAAATAAATATTGATGGGAGAGCAAAATATCAATTGGGATCCAGCCCATAAGACCAGGAATCTCTCTCTCATCATTGATGTTTCTCTCCCTCTCCCTTCCTCTCTGAAATCAATAAAAATATATTAAAAAAAAAAAAAGACCAGGAATCTAACGGGTGACCTCTGGGTGCATGGGCCAACCCTGAGCCACACCGGCCAGGGCAGGACAATGAGGGTCTGACCAGCATCAAATAATCTTAGGAGCAGAGCCTCGGGTCCCTTGGCCACAAAGACAGTGTCAGTCAAACTGGAAATAACAGTTAGGCCTCAGTTGTGCCTCAGCTGCAGGCCCAGAAAAGGGGGAAACCAGAGGAAGTAACACCCTGGCTGACGTCAGGACCAGATGCACTGATCGGTACAGCCTAGCACCGACCCATCAGTGGAGGCCATAATCCTACCACAACCCGGGCTCCCTACTCACCACCACTCATGATTTTTCCTCTACATACCTCATCCCCTGGGACCCAGGCCTTTGAGCATTAGCTCACCTGTGTTTCTCTGGCTGGGCCACTTCCTGAAAATAAACCCTGACTTCCTTTGCCACAAGCTCCTGTTGGTGTCCTACTGGGCTTTGATGCTCACAGGCAAAGGGACCCCTTTTGTCCTGTAACATTTCAGTTGTAAAAGGAGCGACAGACTAAACCTGACGAGCTAAGGAGGGGCCAGCATAGCAGGCCCTACAAACTCAGAAACTGAAAGTAAAATAAAATAAAGTAAAATAAAAAGAGAGACTGAAAGTAACAACACAGAGTGATCTAAACACAAAATTCTTAACTAAAAGCAGGTCATGGTGTAGTTACAGCTTAGGCCTGTAGCTTCCTTGACAAAGGTCAATCTTTATCTTTTTAAAAAGTACTTTTTTTTTTAAATTGATTTCAGAGAGGAAGGAAGAGGGAGGGAGAGAAACATCAGTGATGAGAGAGAATCATTGATTGGCTGCCTCCTGCATGCCCCACACTGGGGATAGAGCCAGCATATGCCTTAACTGGGAATTGAAGCATGACCTCCTGGTTCATAGGTCGTGACCTCCTGGTTCGACACTCAACTACCGAGCCATGCTGGCCGGGCAAAGTCAATCTTGATCTTAAGTGAGACGGTCTATTATTTATTGGCCTCCAAGATAGCATATCTTTGGAATGTCAGAATAATCTTTTTTTCAAGACCCCTCAGAGCACAATGTCCCACCAGGCCGCCAGAGCACAAGACCAATGAGGATCCCCTCATTGTTATTTTCTTGCCCAAATATCATCTCTATGTGCAGTAAATATTTATTGTTAACCATCTTATGCCTGTTGTAGGCGGCTGGAACGGCACTGGGGGTCAGACCTGTGAGGTCAGACTGGGCCTGGGTTTAGCAACCTCAGTGCTAGAGTTCTGGCTAGGAAAGACTTCAGAGCCAAGACCCAAACTACAAGAGAACGTTTATTTGGAAAATCACAGAGGTAGAAGAAATGATTCGTAGAAGAGGTGGGCTTAGGAAACAAGTTATAGGGGCGAAGGAAGGGCCCTTGGAGCTTGAAGTGGGGACGGTAAAGCTGAGGCACCTGGGTGGGGAGGTGAAAGGGAAAGGCCAGGGTGCCCTAATGGTGCCCTTAGGGGAGCTTTTAGGGGAGGTCCCAGGGGAAGATCTGAATAGGATATTCAGCAGCTTTCCAGGTAGTATGTCCTTTCCGGGTCTAGGTCTCCACTGATTGATGGTCATTATCCAATGCAGCTGGTCCTGAGGCAGCCATGGCATTCATTATCTGGTTTTGCTGCTTTTCTGGCCTGGAGCTGAACCACAACGGAGGCCTGGATGTTAACTCTAGGGAGGAAAGGTGGGCGGGGGGGGGGGGGGGGGGGGGGGGGGGGGGGGGGGGGGGGGGGGGGGGGGGGGGGGGGGGGGGGGGGGGGGGGGGGGGGGGGGGGGGGGGGGGGGGGGGGGGGGGGGGGTCCAAACCATGTGACCAGTGATAGGCTAGGGGAGGAAAGGTCACCCTGGGGCAAGGTCCCGCCCTGCAACTGTCCTTTGCTGGGCCCACAAGGCTGTCCGCTCCAGTGACCTCCTTGTACCCAGCCCACCCATCGTCCTTGCTCTGCTCAAGTCTAACTGCGTACCACGCACCCACCAACGTAAAAGAAGCGTGTGTCTCTTAATTTCCCTCCTCATCCAATCCCGGAGAGTTCCTGGCTTTGCTTCCTCCCATCTTGCCACTTTGCCACCAATGGGTTTCGTGTGAGCCTCCTGAGGTCTTATTTGATTCTAAAGCGTAAAATGAGCTGTAGAGCTGCCCTTTTCCAGAGCATATTCTCAGTTGTTAGGATTTTACTTTCCAGCAATTGTTGTCAGTTTGGCTCAAATAAAGTCATAAAAATGCTCTACAAGTGTGGGCAATCTTGTTAAAAAAAACAACAACAAAATTCAACCGAATAAATGTGAAGACCTAATTAGCTTTATTAATTGATTTATGAATCAAGCAGCTCCTCATCCAGCACCTAGAAGAGGGCACTGAGTCAACACTAGGATTATACTAGTAAAGGATGGCCAGTGTATTTTCTGTTAAAATTTACTTTTTTTCTAAGTTCATTTTTCATTAAAATTATTTCTAAAGCCCCACCGGTGTGGCTCAGTGGTTGAGCGTTGACCTATGAACCAGGAGGTCATGGTTCAATTCCCGGTCAGGGCACTTACCCGGGTTGTGGGTTCCATCCCCAATAGGGGGCGTGCAGGAGGCAGCAGATCAATGATTCTCTCTCATCATTGATGTTCCTATCTCTCCCTTTCTCTCTCTCTCTCTAAAATAAAGAAAAACTTAAAGAGTGGATTATTTCAGTGAATGGATGTTCACTACAGCAGAGTCTCATTTAACCGCCACTGGCTGCGGCGGGGCTGGTTGGGTGGGGTTGGGGATCAGGGTTCCCATGAAAAGGAAGTTCACTGGCCCCTCCGCTCAGCTCCGCTCACTCTCTATGCTTGTAGTTGGAGTGCTGTCAAGCGAACCAGCCTCCAATGTTCACAGGCATTTTTTTTTTTTTAACAATGTGGCCTCTAACCCTAAGTCAGTGTTTTTACTGGCACTCAGTCAGAGCAACAGTGCTCTGTTCCAGCACCGGGGCAAGAGCTGTGTCGTTGGACTGGACAGAGCGCCTGGCAGAACTCCACTGCAATTGGCTCTACCTGAGATTCACCTCCGGGGTAACTTGGAACCCAACTCCTGCCTTATGAACTGGCTCCGCATTCTGGCACACAGCCTACACACTCCCATAATTACTAATATCTCCTAAGGTCAGGTTTCTAGCAGTGGGATTTGGGGACTAATGGGTGGGCACATTTCCAAGAATTTGGATGCAAATTGTCAAACGGTGCTTGTATAAAGGTGTGCTAGGGAAACGCCTACCAGCCCTGTATGAGAATGTGGAGAAAAACGCATCTGAAATGAACCAGTCAGTGATGGGTTTGATGGGAGACTGGACACAGACAGAATGAGTGAACTGGAAGAGAGATTAATCAGAAATAGCAAACCAAACCACAGAGAAAATGAATTTTAAAAAATCATAGAAAGAGCATAAACGACACTTGGAACATAATGGAAGTTCTAACGCCTGTGTAGTTAGAGTCCCAGGTGGAGAGGAGAGAGAGAATGGGGTTGAAGCGGTATTTGAAGATGCGGTAGCTGAGAATCTTCTGAGAGACCCCACCAACTGAGGAGACGCAGTGATTCCCAAGGAGGACAAATATAAAGGAAACTATTTGGAGCCGCATCCCAGAAAAACTGCTGACCTCCTCTCCAGCACATGCCATCCCCACACAGGGTCTCCCGCGAGCTCCCAGGGACAGTGCCCTCAGTTGGTTGACCGCAGCTCGGGGTGATTCGGGTCTCTGCCCACCTTTGATTGTCCCAGGGTTAGGGTGCTCTCGTGGCTTGTGTGCTGGGTGAGACAGGCTTCCCACCCAGCGAAGTAGGGGGATGATTTGCACAAAAAGAGCTGGCATTCATTCAAGGGGGTGAAAACCTATTAATGATGACCCCAATCTAGAACTTAAGGTGTTTTACACCAAACCACTGTTGTGGACTGAATTGTGTTCCCCCCTGAATCCACATGTTGAGTGCTGGGGTCCAGCCCCAGCAGGTCCAGGGCTCCCCAAAGGTGTGGACGGAGTCGGCGAAGAAGGAATGACACGGAGACAGCGTTCAGTTGATCAGCAGCCTTGCCAGGATCTCTAGCCACAATCTCCAGCCAAGTTCTGTGTAGGATCTCCAGCCAGGTTCTGTAGCCATGTTCCCTCGCTAGGTTCTCCAGCCAGGTTCTGTCACCAGGTTCTAGTCAGGTTCTCTTGCCATGTTCTATCCAGATTCTGTAGCCAGGTTCTCTCGCTAGGTTCCGTCTCTAGGTTCTGTTGCCAGTTTCTGTCCAGGATCTTTTGCCATGTTCAGTCTCTAGGTTCTGTGTAGGTTCTGTCTTCTAAGTTCTGTCTCCTAAGTTCTGTCTCCTGTTGTCTTGTTGCATCTGTATTTATACCAGTTGATTCTAATCCTATCAATCTCTATTCCAAAGGTTAGGGCGTTTCTTATCTCCATTCCAGGGAGTAAAGAAAAGCATGATTGTTCGTAGTTAGTGATTAATTACCCGCCTGGCACTTAGTTAAGAGGTTTTATTCCCTCCCTAACTTCAGGGGAAAATCCCTACCTGGGGAAACAACCTTTCTCGGAGAGGTGACCTTGGTTAAAACACAGCACCAAGAAGGTGAGCAAACATATTAAGAACAGTATGCCATATATGCCAGGTCCCTTGAAACAGCAAGGATGGACTGGCTTCCTGCAATTGAGGCCCTAACTCCCAGTGTGGCAGCATTTTTTTTAAAAATTTATTTTCATGTTTAAAGTATTACAAATAGTAGTACATATGCCTCCTTTTTTCCCCCATTGACCTTACCCC
>NW_006286791.1:47006-49909 GCF_000327345.1 Myotis davidii
CTCCCACCCCCACCGTGTGGCAGCATTTGGACCAAGGAAGTAATTATGGTTAAATGGGGCTGAGTGGGGCCTTGATCCAATGGGATTTATGTCCTTATAATGAGGAGACACCGGAGTGAGGACACAGACTAGGAAGCCAACTCTCATCAGAACCTGTCAACCATGCTGGCTCCCAGATCTCCGACCTCCAGCCTCTATAACTGTGAGCAGTAAATGTGGTGGTTTAAGTGCCCTGTCTGTGGAATTTGTTATGGCCGCCCAAGCTGGCTCAGACAAGCACAAAGACATTTTTGCATGGCTTTAATATAATGTTCCAGGAGTTCAAGTCATGCAAATTGGCAGAAGATTATACTTTAATTTGCTCTGACCTTTACCTAGGGCTGTTCAGCCTTTCATACAATCACATCTCCCATGGCAACGCCTGACGGGGCCTGAGTGGTCCTTTTGGTGTGTCTCTGGCTTTTCTCACTGCTGCAGCCCAAGCATAGCCCCTTGCCCAGGCGTTTACATATCAAAACTCAGTTGATGTTATTACAAATGTGTTTCTCCTTTATACTGTAGTCAGAGCATTATCTTGACTTTTTTAAAAAATAGATTTTTATCGATTTCAGAGAGGAAGGGAGAGAGAAAGAGATAGAAACCTCAATGATGAGAGATAATCATCGATGGGCTGCCTCCTGTCCACACCCGGGCATGTGCCCTTGACCGGAATTGAACCTGGGACCCTTCAGTCTGCAGGCCGATTCTCTAACCACAACCAGGGCCAAGTGTGTATACAGTTTTTGGGACATCTGTCCATTCAAGGACTAAGTTTTACATCAGGCGGGGAGAATGTTCAGTTAAGGTAGAGGCGTCAAGCCCTGGAGCCAGGAGTCATGGGAGGGGTCTGAAGAGATTATTTCTCCATATTTGTCAGGATGTAGAAGAACAGGTGCTGCCTTCCACCTAATTGGAGCTACTGGAAATACACTCGCCAGCCCTGCAGGAAGGCCTGGTTTAGGGACGGACTGTTCCTTGGTTACTGATCCAACTGGAACAGCTTAGACGCCCGTTCCTTCCTCGGTCACATAAATGCACCCGAATCCCCATCTCAGTCCCCGTTCTTTCAGCATTTTTATCAGCAGATTTCAGCACATTATCTTTCCTTTAAGATAAACTTGCCGGCTCAACTGTGTTAAAACAAATAGCCTGGCGAGAAGAATTGCTTACGGAGAAAAAAAGGCGACGTCTCTTTAACAGAAAGTCAGTTATTAGGGAAACACATGAGCGTCAGCCCACTGCCTTCGCTGTCGCTAGAGCCAGTGTGACATCTGTGGGCTGTGACAGCAATCAAAGGCTCCCGGTAGAAAGTGCCTACAAAATGGGACTCAAATCCAGGAGCTGCCAGGGGAGGATATTTTCAGCGTTTACTCTTAAAACCCTAAGCTGAGAAATAATGATAGGATTTAAAGATTGACGAACCAGAGCCTGAGTCACCAGGCAGTGACTAATGCCAGGCAGAATTGCAGCCACTTTTAGAGTGGGTTCAGCGAGGCAGCGAGTCCCGAACAAAAGGCCCGTCAGAGCCTTTGGTAAACGCGGAGGCGGGACCACGGTGAAAAGGCAGGTGCCTGGCACTCAGTTCCTTGGCTCCTGCTGGCTGCATTCAGGCACCCAGTGTGACCTGCTCCCTAAAAGGGAAATGCACTCGCCATCCACATGGAAGGGGTACACAGCCTTTCCTGGAATAAACGAGCCTCTGAGAACCAGGTCTGCCTGGGCCCCTCCCTGAAGCCCCAGGCCCTTGCCCTCTTGGACCCCAGGACAGGTCAGTCCTCATGGCCCCTGGAGACACCCTTCTGCTGGCAGAGGTTCAAAAAGGGAAGGTCTAGAAGCTGGCCCTTTAAGTGGGCCCCCACTGGGAGCCCTCACCTGCCTCTTCTCTCCAGCTCCGCCTTGAGGCTGTCCTCCTGATCCTCAGCCAGGCTGGGCAGCTGAAGGCCAAGTGCAGGCCAGTCGGATTCCTAAGCAGAGTGGGGACAAGGCCTGTGTGCTGCCCAGCTCCCAGCTCTTCTAGGAAGGAGGGAAAAGGTGGCCTGGGAGAGGACACACACCAGAGAACTTGGCCGAGAGCAGGGGTCGCTCCTTGGGAGTCACCTGCCTTGCTTTCCTGTTATCCTGGACCTCCTCAGTCAACCAGAAACCTGCCTCTACCTCCCCCTGCCCCGCCTGCCCCTCCCCACCCTGCCAGGCTGACCTCAGACCTCGGGCCAGGCCTCCAGCCTCTCCTGTGTCCGGCCTGTCCTTTACCTGCTGCTGGGCCACCGGCTTTGGCTCAGCCTGTCTGAAGCTCTTCCTTCTGAGGTCCTTGAGGTGTCGCCAGGGGAGTCCAAACCCTCCTCCAGGTCCTCACAGTGCCTTTGGCCGTAAGGTGCTCCCCCTTGTCCTCTGGGCAAACTTCCTCTCATCTTTGGATGCAGAGCTGCCGTGGGCTGGAGACACGCGTGGCATCCTAGTGCTGGGACAGGGCTGGTCCCAAGTGACCTGTGCCTTTAGCATGAAATACATACTGGGTTTCCCAGACTCACTATGAAGAAAGGCTGCAAAACATCCTACTAATAATTTTTCAGGTTGATTTCGTGTTGAAATGGTAATATGTGGGGTAAATGGAATTTACTGTTAACATTGATTTCAACTGTTTTTTCCCTTCACTTCCGCTTGTGGTTGCGGTTGATGCTGGGAGCCGGTCCATCCTTGCTGTTTCAAGGGACCTGGCATATATGGCATACTGTTCTTAATATGTTTGCTCACCTTCTTGGCACTATGTGTTTTAACCAAGGTCACCTCTCCGAGAAAGGTTGTTTCCCCAGGTAGGGATTTTCCCCTGAAGTTAGGGAGGGAATAAAACCTCTTAACTAAGTGCC
>NW_006286791.1:50087-77707 GCF_000327345.1 Myotis davidii
GTGAACATGGACACAGAACTTGGCTGGAGATTGTGGCTAGAGATCCTGGCAAGGCTGCTGATCAACTGAACGCTGTCTCCGTGTCATTCCTTCTTCGCCGACTCCGTCCACACCTTTGGGGACCCCTGGACCTGCTGGGGTTGGACCCCAGCAGGTTGATTTTCTGCTGGAGCAGCGCTGGTTACTTTCACCTCTCAGGGCCTTTCCTCTGCGACCCTGTTGCCTTTCGTGTCTGTGCCTGCCCCCGTGCCTGGCACTTCCCGGCCCACCCCAGGGGACTTTCTCCAGAGAGTGAGTGTGGAGGTGGCAGGGGCGTGGGGTTCTCTGATTCGGCTGCCAGTTGTACGTGGCCCAGCGCCTCTGGAGGCAGCTGGGTGTTCTCCACCCTCTGAGCCCAGCAGGTCGCCATGGAACATTCAGATCACAGGGTTTAGACCTGGCTCCCACAGGTTTGCAGGCTCAGAAAACAGATGTACGTAAGTGGAGTCATTTTTCTGCATTCATGTTGTTAAACAAAACTTTGACTTGGCTTGTGCTTTGTTTTAGAAAAGTGATATTTAGTTGGGGCATTGGTAAAGTAACCAAGCTTATCCCAGGGTTCTGCCGTTCACTGCACAAGCCCGCTGCATGGGGGTTGCCTGACTGCTAATCCCAGAATGTACTGACCTCTGAGGTCCTGGGTAGATCCACAGTTTTGAGACAAAAGTTAGATGATAACTGTGTGTGAGAAGAGACAGGACCTCCGGGGAGATGATGCCGGTGGCGTTCCCTGTCCCCATAGTGCCGGGTTCAGCTCCTGGCCAGGTGAGAACTGGCCTTGGGTTGTTTCCCTGGACACACACTGGGCTGGGCTGTCCAGACCCAGGTCTCAAGGAAAACAAGCCTGTGCTGCAGGAGGTCCAGTCCCGACACCGGGAGGGGTAACCGCCCTGCCTGGAGTTGGAAAAAGTCCCTCCGCTCCCAGCTGAGGGAAAGCCGAAAGCTGAGGTTGGAGCTATCATGGCAACCAGCCCAGCCTGTTGCTCTGAGGCCTGGCCCAGCTCAGCCTGAAAGGGGTCAGACGGCCAGCACTTTCTGTACTTGGGTCACTGTGATCAATGGAAAGGTCACAACCCCTGCTGGACCGTCCCCAGAGTGACCACAGCCAACCTGTGGGCTGCAGGTCAAGGTTAGAGTCACTCTTCAAAAACGCAATGTCATGAGAAAAAATAAGGGAGGTTCTAGAACAGAGGTGGGCAAACTTTTTGACTTGAGGGCCACAATGGGTTCTTAAACTGGACCGGAGGGCGGAACAAAAGCATGGATGGAGTGTTTGTGTGAACTAATATAAATTCAAAGTAAACATCATTACATAAAAGGGTACGGTCTTTTTTTTTTTTTTTAGTTTTATTCATTTCAAACGGCCGGATCCGGCCTGCGGGCCGTAGCTTGCCCATGGCTGTTGTAGAATAAGAGAAACTTTAGTCACTACAACCAAGTGCAATGTGGGCTCCTCAGTTACTTTCTGGTTAAGAAAAATATTTGGGGACGACTGGGGGGGAAATCGTGTGACTACGATGACATGCATATAGAGGTCACTGTTTGGCAATGTTGGCTGGAGTGTGTGCGAATAAAAGGTCATGCTGTCCATAACTGAGTCTGAGATGGTTCAGTCAAAAGAATATATAAACCAGACGCACGGCACCAGTTCACTCGAGTTGACGGTCTGTGGGTGTTTGGGTGCAGTGTGTTCTGCTCTCACGTACGTTCTGAAAGTTAAAGGCGCATAGACAGACAACAGTATGGTGATTACCAGAGGGAACAGGGATGGGGGAGGGCGGAGAGGATAAAGGGGGAAAAATGGTGATAGGAGACATCACTCAGGGTGGTGAACATACAGTTCAATGTCTAGATGATTATTATAAAATTGTATACCTGAAACCCATATAGTTTTATTAACTGGTGTCACTCCAATAAATTCAATTAAAAATAATAAAAAAAGAAAGTTAAAGGTTGAGGTCCAGGGGTCTGGTGGGAGTTTCCCCAGCTTGGAGCTCAGGGATGTCCATCAAAGGAAAACTCCTTTGGTTTTGTGTTTCTTCAACTGGAGTAAATTCGATGCAGCTAATACTCACTGAGGATCGTTCTGTGTGGAGGCCTCTGTGCAAGGCTGCAAGTCTGCGGCCAGCTTGCGTGTGCAGGCGAAATGCAGGTGCTGATTCCGTGGCTCTGAGGGGCTGAGATCCTGTGTCCCTAACCCGCTCCGGAGGTGCCCTGCTGCTGGCCAGGGCCCAAACTTCGAGAAGCACATGTACAGCCCGGTGGGGCCAGGGCTTGGTGGGTGGAGGTAGGTCAGAGCCTGGGCTCTGCAGATCAGGGGAGCTGGGATCAGACCCCTGCTCAGGCATGGACTAGCCGTGAGGCCTGGGTAAGGGCCTGGCTTCTCCAAGCCTTGCTGCCTCCACTGTGGATAGGAACTCATTACATCTCCCTCCTGGGAAGCTGTGGGGACATCTGTCAATTGCAGAACCTGGCAGAAGAGAAGGCTCCCCAGGGAGAAGCTCCTGCACCTCCCAGGGTCTGGAGAGACACGGGCTTTTGCTTGGAGTCCCACAGCCGCCCTCTGAGTTTTAGAAGGTGTGTCCTCCATAACACCGACACCAGCCCCACACCAGCCTCTGGGCCCTCCCTGCGCTCCCTCTGCATCTGTGGAAGCTTGAAGGTAAATGTCACTTTGGTTGCTGATCTAGGTGGAACAGCTCCTTCCCTCCCCTCTTCTTCCCGCCCCCCCACCCCTTGTCCCCAGAAGGGGAGGTGGGAACAGCCTGGGCGCAGAGCCCACTGAAGTACTCCTGGGAGGCGGAACCATGGGCGCAGGGCTGCAGCCCAGGTTCGTGTCACAGCCTCCTGCTAGTCTTACTCAGCTTCTGTAGATTTTGTTGAATAAATGCTTCTCAGTTTGTTGCAGCCCTTTGACCAATCCCTAGAGACCCTGAATGGCTGTCTTTGTCATCCTGACCAGCATGTCAGATGTCCTCTATGGGGACAGTTGGGGTCCCTGAGCTCCCTGCACTTCCACCTGGAGGCCCCACTTCTCCTGGCTGTTCTCCACATGGCCCTGCCTCAGGGCCTTTGCATGTGTGGTTCCTTGTGGAGGCCCGCTCCCAAGGGTCCCGCAGGGTAGAGGTGGCGTGGGATGAAAGCACCAGAGACCGGGGTTTAGGAGGACTGGCACAAGGTACCAGCAACTTTATTTTTTACACACACTGCTTTATAGCTAAGCTGTGGCTGGTCATGCTTCATAGGTCACTGCTAGGGCTTGGCCTATCATAGGGAAGTAGCAGATCGTTACAGGCTGGGCAAGACTGGGCAAGCTTTGTCTAGAAATCCATCTATGTTTGACAGTTACTATGACAATCAGTTGCTATGACAAATGTCTGCTTGCCTAGATCACAAGAACTGGGGTGCAAGCCAAGTTCATGTCCTTTACATGACTTGGAGTGGGGTCAGGCTTTTCCTGGATGCTCAGGGCCTCTTACAGTTCCTGCTGCTTGCAATGCTTTCTCCAGATACACATGACTCACTTTTCAACCTCTTTTGATGTCTGCTCAAATGCTGCCTTCCTGTAAACAAAAAGGCCTTGCCAGCAGCCAGGTAAATTAAGAAAAAACATAAACATTAAAATATGGATTCAATTTATCTTTTTTTTTTTAAAGCCTCCCCCTCCCTGTCCCAGTCAATACGGATTCAATTTAATATTCTTTCCAACACTTAATAAAACCAGCAACCGTTTCCCGATTGTCTCTATACTCCTTGTGCTTGAAGTTCAGTAGAAACTCAAAAGGAGACCGTGTTTGCAAAGTCTGAGTGCCATCTGCACAAGTTGTCCAGCTCTCCAGGGGTGGGGTAGTGTCACGTATGACAGGGCGAGAGCCCACTGCCTTCTTCCTGGGTTGCTTACCCATCTGGAGTTCCTGTCCCCCGCTGACAAGCACACGGTCACCTGTTTATTGTCCCCACCACGTCAGGGCACGGCTTGTGTCTGCTGACCCTGCATTTGCAGTACCTCGTCCAGGACGAGGACTGGCACAGCAGAGCAGGGGTGCAGCATTTGCTAAGTGTAGAGTAGCGGTGGCCAAACGGTGGTCCATGGAGCACTGGTGGTCCGTGAGGTCCGAAAGACTGGCGACCGCTGGTGTAGAGGACACAGTCCGTGTACGCAGGGAGAAGTCGTCTTCTTAGGAGGGAGGCTCCTGTCATGTGCAAAGCTCTTCTCTGAGCTCACCATGTGGGTGCATGTGGAAAGAGGGGGACAGCCATGGGGGCTCAAAGGAGCCAAAGGCAGTGCATGTGGGGCGAGAAGTGGGGCGGCGGGAGAGGAGCCAGCTGATGGCCAAAGGCTCAGAGCTGCAGGCGCAGAGATGGGGAGAAATCCAGTGACGGTCACTCCAAAAAATGCCCTTTCGAGTGTCTTTAGCCTTGTGGAGGGTGAAGTAACCTCTGCCCTAATCTCCAAACCAGGACAGGGCTGCTCCCTGACCCCTACAGTATCTTAGGAAGGGGGCCCTGGTGAGGCCCCGTGAAGAGGGGTGAAAAGACAGAGAACTAGATAGAGGAGCCCTGGCCGGGTAGCTCAGTTGGTTAGTCTCGATTCACCAAGGTTGCAGGTTCAATCCTGTCAGGGCACATACACGAAGCAGCCAATGAACGCATAAATAAGTTGGACAACAGATCGATGTTTCCCTAAGAGCAATACGTTGGAACTACATTTGAGACAGAAAACTCAATGCCTCTTGTTAGAGGGACAGACGAACACAGGTGCATCCAGGTGGTGCAGGGCTGTGTGGTCCCAGTGCGGACACGGGGGTCAGGACATACGAATGGGGGATGGGCCTTCCTGTTCCACGGTGCCCTCAACACCTGGCGGCGGTCTGGGGTGAGCTGGGGAGGCACCCAGGACAGTGGCACCTCTGCATCGTCCTCACAGGCAGAGGCCCGTGCTTTATGTAGGTCTGGCAGAGAGTGCCTGCTCCCCCATCCCGCCGAGACTGCCCCAGCAGCGCCCGTCCCCCGCCTCCCCCCCCGGCTCTGTGTAGTGAACATATGAGAAGGACAGGTGCCTGAACAGTCTGTTTTCAAACCCTCATAACGGCGCCAACACCTCCCACCCCGGCTGCACTGAGCAGTTCCTCGAGAGGCGTATTTTTATGCACACTGACAGTCATATCCAATACAAGTCTGAGGCAAAGACAACTTTTTTATTGAACTTGGCTTTGATGAGTACTGACAAACCCTGCAGACACTAACACAAAGTGGTCGTAAACAAACAGTCCTTGCCAGCAGTCAGGTAAGTTCAGAGAAAACACACAAAAATCAAAATATGGACTCAATTTCATTTTTTTTCCCAACACTAACAACTGCTTTATACTCCCCTTTGTGCTTTCAGTTCAGTAAAAGGACAATACGCTGTAAAGTGTGATACCAAATCGTACAGACGACTGTTTTACAAAATACTGTAAGATCGACAGCATTAAATTATTTCCTATTTTGGACTGCCAAGTCCTCTTGGCGATTTTACCTAGGAAAATAGCATGCATCAAGTAGAAAACCAGTATTCTAAATAGTTTATCTGACATTCTTGTATGTATACGTAATGAGAATTTTAAAAAATTGTTTTTTTTCTTTTGTAGCCAAAATTTAGGCATTAAAAATAAGCCACAGTAAACCTACTGGACTTACCCACAAAATAGAGTAAGTTAGGACAGAGTCAGAGGACAGATGGAACCCAAGACACACTGTTCCTTCAGGACCCAGTCCGCAGGCAGGCACGTGCAGGAGCACGCACAGGGCACTCGCTGGTAGCCCAGAAGAGACAGGTGACATACAGCGCTATGAAGAGAAGGTCCTGCACACATCACGACAATAAATGTGCCACTTTTTGCCCTAGAACGTCTTGCTAAGACATCTTAACATGGCTGGATTACATGGCCCATTTGACTATAAGACCTATCTTTCAAGCTGAAATAAAAGTTGTTAGAAAAATAATTTGACCAATAATGATACTTTTGTAAAAAAAATGAAGTTAAAAATATCTGACAACTCAAATCTAATCTTTTCACACATCAGTTCTGGTTTTGAGTGACTTTAGGTATGATGGCGAATGTAGCTCACTAAAACCATGCAGCCACAAGGTCATCTTGTATGAAGACGTCTCACTACAAGAGCTAACAGCAGCACAATGTTCGCTGTTTCTTTCTTCCTGACCTGTGACAACACTTCGATATAGAGCAAAGAACAGTTCCCCTTCCTTGGCAGCAGGGCCTTCCTGGGTAAGTCTGCCCCCCTGGTCATGTGATTAAGGAAACCACTCAGCTGGACCATGTCATCCCAGAAGGCCTTTCTTCCGAAGCCACAGCCCTGACCAGGGAGGGGTGGCACCCTGGGCCCTCAGCTGGGAAGGAGCAATGTGGGCTGGCCCTGGTTTTGGTGAGAAACTGGGGCTCCTGCTTAGGGGGAGGGAGGCTTTCACTCTGGGAGGCCTGAGATCCCTGAGTGGAGAGCAGGCTGGGAAGCACTGGGCACCTGAGGCAAAACTGTGTGTCCCCCGTTACGATTGCAATTTGTTACTGTGCAAACTCAAGAAGGAGCCGGGCCAGGGGCTTTCCTGACGCGACCCCTGGCTCCGAGTCTGCATCCCACCCCTCATTCAGGCTCTGGGATCAGATCAAGGATTAAGCAGCGCTGCTCCAAGTTGCATTTGTTTCTCCAACTGTAAGTCTGTGTGCCTCCCACCTTTTCTAATTAAAATGAGGACTTTATAAAAACCTGCCAATGCATGACTCAGCATTTCAGATATTAGGTAACTCTGAACAAGTAAATACACACGAACAGTCCTGGCAGTTGCTTGCCTGCCTCCCAGCAGGAGCTCGGTCTCCGGGTGCTGTGGCCAGGCCTCGCAGCACTGTTTTCACTTAAGATGGGAGAGCTGCTCATGTGGACGCCGGCGATAGGCCGCCGGCACAGGCATTTACGTATACAGAGCAGCCAGAGCACGACAACTGGACGGGGGAGTGCCGGGGGCCGCTGCTCTCCGATGAGGACACTTTGGGCTTTCTGAGAGGTAGCAACACAGGGAAGGCCACAGGCCACGGGCTCTGCTCTCCTGCACACTAGAAGGCTCATCCCCAGCTGTATTTCGGATTCAGTCAGAGTGATCCGATCAAAAACTGCCCACTACCCACAGAGCCTGGGAACAAAGCTTAGGTGCTTGTTAAATGGAGACTTACATGAAAAACCACCAGAAATCAGCCAAGCAGGCAGACACGAGTACCCAGGCTGTGCACAGGCGACAGCCGATGGAGTCTGACCCCAGGCTGACACGTGGACACGTGCCAGCAGCATCCATCCGTGGTGAAGGTCACATGCTCTCGGCTCCCACGAGTGTGGAAATCCCGGTGAGCGCCAGCACAAACCGTGTTCGTAGTGAAACTTCAACCAAGATGCCCACAGCAGCGTCGTGGCTCACACTCTGACCCTCATCTATACAATTTATAAAGTAATAAAAAACACCCCACCTTTTAAAAGTTATAATTTATAGAGTATTCTGTACAAAAGCAGTTTTTACAAAGGGACTCTGCTACTGTTAGAAGAAGTCCATCGCTGTTGGCCTTCTCTTTGGGGTGGCCGTCAGCGGCTTCTTGGTCCCCGGGGGGGTGCTGGCAGGGGAGCTGGTGGGGGTCTTCAGCACCCCGTGGAGGGGCCTCTGCTCAGGGTTGAAGGCCACTCGGGAGGGGCCTGTGGGGCTGACTAAGATGCTCTTGTCTGTCTTCTTGAATTCTGCCCAACGAGAGTGAGCCACACGTTAGTGGGTCTGATTCCTCTGTCCTGCCAACCCACCCCGCGTCCTGCCTCCGCGCTGCCCAGGAGGCCCCGATGGAGCCAGGGCGCTCAGTGCAGGGCAGCCCCGCAGAGAACTGGCCTCCGGGGCTTTCTGAGGAAATGAAAGTCACCAGCAAGAATGAATTTACTCCCCAAAGAAAAATGTCCTGAGGGCCCCCTTGTGATACTTGGGTTCAATAAAGAGCCCCAGGAGGAGCCCTCTTTCTGGCATTTATTCCTCCCACACTGCCTCCCCATCTACAGACTCAACCTGGAGAGATGGAGGGAGACGGGGCTGCCCAGGTCTCTCCTGACAGCTGCTCCCCTGTGTGCGTGTGCGTGCATTTGTACGTACATACATACAGATGCGCACGCGCACAGATACTTGTGCCTAAAGAGAGTCAGGTCTTACACTCATATACTTTAAAAAACACTGGTTTCCTCTGGGAAAAAACCAACACAAATGAATCACACCCATGTTAAAAGCTGAAAAACGAGTTGTCCCACTTTCCCCCCACTCTTGGGTAGGGTGGTTCTGAATTTAGGTAGAGGCGGCTATAGCTTACAGACCATTAAATCTCAGGTCAAGACGACTAACATATTCTAGGCAGGTAGGCCATCCACCATCCACATCACCTCCTACCAGGTCAGCTCCTTCCAGAGACCCCAGAAAACCTGACCCCCAACCCCCACCTCCCCTGGCCGCCCGCTGGGGAGGTGCGGACCAACTCTGTCTCGGGAGGGGTCAGGGCCCTCCGCCCCAGGAGCAGACGGTGACTGTAAGCAAACCCCGCACTCACCCGCAGTCATGTTTCTGTTCAACCCGAAGGTGACCTTCTTGGAGCTGGATGGTGTTTTGTTGAGCTGCAGAAGAAAAGCATAATGGGAGTGAGAGGAGCACAAAGAGCTGAGGCACCCTGTGTGTCTGCATCCCTGAGCACTCATAGGTGCCCACCAGCCCACAGGAGCGCTCAGCCTGGAGGCCCCAGGGCCTGTGTCCGCCTCTGTGGCCTCATCAGGACCACGCTGCCCACGCCCCAGGTCTGGGTTGCATGAAACACTTTGGCAGGCACATTCATAGACCTGGGGGGTGGGCAGTGCCAGCACCCCTCTGCAGTAAACTGCCTCACTGCCGACTCTGCCTCTGCCTTCCAGGGAAGAAAGCAGAGCAAAATGACCATGACTGAAACCTCCAAGTTACAGGAAAAGTTCAACATTGAAAAATTATAAGGAGTTCCCACTCACTGCATCCTAGAATTTAAGCCTTAACTTGGAAGCAAAACTGATTAGATTATATCTGCAATGGGACTGAACTTTGGTGAGCAATGTACCCACATCCCCGGCCTTTTGTGCACAGAACTCCAAACTGATTTGGAGCATTTTCTCAAATTTATTCCCAGAACCCCGTATTTTTGTGTGAGTCCCCAGTTCTATCTCAGACCGTTTTGCTTTAACATTATCATTTCATCAGAGGAACCTGGCTTCTATAAGCCCAGAGTCATTTACAATATCCTGAAAGTATCTTAGGCCACTCACATGGGCAGTGGTCACTCTGTCGGTTGGAGGCTATTTACACAGCACCTACTGCTTTCTCAAAAAGTCCACCTATTGTGGGTCTCCCCAGCAGGGCCAGCCCAGGCCGTCTCCACAGCTCCACCAAGACCTCCATCTCCTGCAGGCAACCCCAGACGAGCCTCCCGCATACACTGGTCTGCATCTTGGCAGAGGCGACCCGTCCTTCATGGCCTCCTACCTGGTTTCCCAGAACAGTGCTCACCTCGCCCAACTGGGGACAGCACTTGTTCCTTCTTTTAGTCTGAGCACCTGCCAGTGTCCGTGGCAGGCCCCTCTGGTCTTCCTCCATCTGATCTGTAAATCCAGGGCCCTCGGGGGCCCCCTTCAGTACTGGTCTCTCTAGATCTCCCCTATTCCCATGAGTTCTCAGAGGAGGCACCTCTGGTCAATCCCGAGGGTCGGCCCCAGAAGCCCCAGCACAGCCCGCACAGCAGACCTGGGGTCCTGGAACAGGAGCCCGTGCGCTGTGGACAGGAGCAGAGGCCAACCACAGCCCCTCTGGTTCGGTCGTGGTGTGTTTACCTGCATAGCAGGAGTCCCAGGGGTGGCAGTGCTGCTTTTAGCTTTTCTGAAGAACAGGGGCTTTGGTAAGAAGGGGGTGTCAAACTTCACAAAGTCATTCTCAGTCCTCAGCTTCTTTTTCTTCAAAGGGCTGAAAGCTCCGCTGCTCCCCTGTGTGAGGGACGAAAAGAGAGGGGAGGTCACGCTCAGGGCCACCTGCGCCACACCTACACACAGGAAGTGAAAGCAGGACGGGTGCAGACACCATGGGGAGCGAGGCCACAGGCTGAAGGGGATCTCAGTGAGAGCTATTTACCAGTTCCGATGCCCCATCCCCCACCATTTCCGGAACCAGACTTGCAAACACCTTTTCTGGCTCAGCAGAAGACACACTTCATGAACAGAATTGCCACTTCACCATGGTAGGGCCAGAGGTTTCCTACTTTTTCAAAAAAATGTTTTTTTAAATGATTTTTTAGAGATAGGAAGGGAGAGGGATAGATGGAAACACCAAAGAGAAACATAAATCAGTTGCCTCCCACACACCCCCTACCAGTGATCAAGCCTGCAACCTGGGCATGTTCCCTGACCGGGAATCGAACAAGTGACCTTTTGGTACATGGGTTGATGCTCAACCAACTAAGCCACACT
Source organism: Myotis davidii (assembly GCF_000327345.1). Taxonomy (NCBI): domain Eukaryota; kingdom Metazoa; phylum Chordata; class Mammalia; order Chiroptera; family Vespertilionidae; genus Myotis; species Myotis davidii. The sequence continues at coordinate 60,672 of NW_006286791.1, forward strand.
AGCCAGGACTAGAAGTGTAGAGCGCGCCTGGGAAGGCGCATGAACTGATTGCTGGCTGAGTCCAGTGGCTTCAGCAGAGCCATGTCCTAGAAACATACCATGCCAGAGGCAGGTATGTTGTTGGCCTGATCCTTAGCTCAGACGCCAGGGGGCGGGTTTCATTGTCTAGGTTTAGCCAGGCGCCAGGAACAGACGCAATCCGGGCTCAGCCAGGAGTGACAATTACAAAGAAGCCACAAGAATGAAGAATTGCAGCTTGATCCTTAACCATGATTTTACATAATTTCCTTTGTCTTGAACTCTAATAAAACTTCTGGTATCATGCTGTATATAATAAACTCGCTGCACCAGCTCTGGATCACTGTCCCTCCATCAAAGGGCAGTGTCCCACCCAGTCCCAGCTTTCCCCACTATCTCTGTGTCTGTCTCTTTCCTTTTCTCAATCCCCGGCCGCCCCTACTCAGGACTCGTCTGCTCTTTAGCCGTGCTGGTCGCGGCCCAGGAGAGAGAAAAACTTATACAGAAGTTTCCTATCTTCTCAGCAACAAGAACTATTTTTATTTTTTTTCAAACTCAAGGCTCATCTTTTGAAGATTTCTGTCTTTCTGCGGCATAGCCTTTGCTCCTGGGCTACAAGCCTGTGCAGCATGTTACCACACTAAATACTACAGGCAACTATAGCAGAGGTAAGCACTTGTGTATCTAAACATAGAAAAGGTACAGTGTAAATGATACAGGGCTCTGTACAGAGGGCCCTGCCCATGAACGGAGCTAGCTGGCCTGGAAGGTGCTGTGGGCCAGTTAGTGAGGGAGTGGTGGTGATGTGGAGGCCAGGACATTACTGCACACACTGGAGACTTTGTAACACAGTACATTCAGGCAACACTAGATTTATAAAACGTATTTTTCTTCTTCCATAAACAAACCTTAGCTTACTGTAGGTCCACTTAAGGCAGATGAAGAACATTCACTGGGTGCTTTACAGCTGACCACCACCCACAGCAAAGACTGGGCACTAGTTCTGGGACTGCAGGGGTCTGGGAAACCCAACGTGGCCAATGTCACACGGGTGGTTTGGCAAGTCCTTGGTCCTGGCTTGGAAGCTGTCTGCCTTCCCTGAGCACCCATGAGGGGCAGACCCAGGAGTCCTCTCCCATGCGCCTTCCCACCCCTGCTGGCAGAGATGTAGACACATTGCCCTTTTTGGAGGAAAACCCCCTGGTTTATCAGCAACAGTTCTAATCCTCTTGAAGAGAGGGTGCAGGCCCGTGAAAATGATGCGAAGAAGCAATTTTCTGATATTCTTAGTGAAGAAAGAGCATCAGTGAATAGTGAGTGCAGGGAGGAGGCTGCAGAGCCAAGGGAAGGTGACACAGCTTGTCAGGGGAAGATCTAGGATTAGAGCGAAGTCCAGGTGAATGTTCTGCTTTCCCCGGCTAAGGCTTCTTACTGACCAGAAACTCCCCTAACATTCACACTGCTGCACAGTAGTGCGTGCAAACACAAGTACTGAACAGGGATCAGCAAGCCTGTTCATGAAGGGCCGGGGGTAAATGTTTTTGGCTCTGAGGGCCACAAGGTGTCTACCACAACTACTCCTCTCTGCAGCTGAGGAGTGAAAGCAGCGGGGAGTGTGCACGATCAGGCGTGGCTGTGCGCCAATGCAGTTATGTTTGCCGACTACTGAATGCACGGTACGTCCGGAGTGAGGGTGTGAATAGTGGAACCAGAGTCCGGTTTTCATTCATATATGGGTCTAGAGAGCCAAGCGGAAAGAAAGTCTTTTCATTAAAAAGAAAGCATGGGCTTGGGACTGGTCATGAGTTGAAAGAAAAATAAGACCAGCATTTGATGGAGGAACTTGTCTGCCTGTTTATAGTGAAGGGCGGCCTGTCTGCCTGGGCCACGGACCATTCTCCCAGCTTGATGTGGCCCTTCTGTAGCCCCTCAAAGCGAGCAGTGTGGTGGGGGCAGGGGAGGGTGGGAGTGGAATGAGGAGGCGGGTGGTGACTGTCTCAGACACGGAAACGGGTCACGTTTCTTTACTGTTGGTAAAGGGAACTATGAACCATGACAGCTGCTTAGTTCAGAGGCCTGACCTGTCTCCCCCTCCTCCCTCCACCGCAAACGGAAGCCCAAGGCAGGGCCCCTGACCTTTCTTGCAGCAGGAAGCCGTGGCCACCCTGCCTGGAACCCAGTTGCCTTACCAGAGCCTGGACGAGCTTGAGTTCAGATTCCAGTCCTCTGCTGTGTTCAACCAAGTTCAGCATCTCTCTCATTTTCTTCCTCTTTTTGAAGATGGCAGTTTTTTGAGTGGACGGGTTGTAGAGGTCAAGACGGCTGGGCTCCCCCTTCTTTTTCTTCAGTCTCCCACCCGGGGGCAGGGTGGCGGGGCAATCCCCTCCGTCTGCTGGGCTGGCTGCAGGGCCTTCCTCCTGGGGCGGGGGCCAGGCCAGCGTGGGCGGGCTGCCATTGGCCAGGGGAGCCCTGAGTTTCCGCTTCCTCTTCAGGGCTGGGGCTCCACTGGCTGGGGAAGCCTGCGGGACAGGCACCGCAGCATAACCACTGTCGGGGCCACCTTGACACAGGTCCTCCAGAGGCGACACTGTGGGCTCGGCAACCAGTTCCTGGAACCGAGGGCTCCTCTTCCTTGGTCGTTTCCTCCTGCTGTGCGTGGGAGGCTGCACGAGGGGGTGCTCCGAGCTGCTCTGCCCCTGGGGGCTGGGCGAAACCCCTGCCCCTGGCGCAATCCCACCCAGCTTCTGGGCTCTTCCTGGACCTGCCTCTGGCTCATGGTCCCCGTTCTGCTCTGGGTCCCCATTCTGTTCTGGGGGGACGGCTTTGACCCCTGACCCCAAGTGTTCAGGCTGAAGGTGGTTCTTCTTCTTTTTCCGTTTCCTCTTGTGAACACCAGCTTTACTCTCCTCTTCCTCAGCAAGAAAGAACCTGGTTCCTAGAAAGACACATAAACCAATGAGCAGGCGCCCCCTCGCCAAGCAGACAGCAGGTCTCGCAGGGGGTTCTGGGGCAGAGTGAGTGACCTACAGAATGCCTGTGGGGCTGTCTTACCCCCAGAAAGGCTCTGATCCTCAGCGCACGTGAGCTTCCTGAGCTCTCTGCTTTGGTCCCATTTCCTCCCTTTCCCAGCTGTGATTAGAAACCTTGCTAATGCCTTTTCAATATAAATGGAGCTGAAATATATTCAGATTTCTACTAATTTTCAGGCCAAAGGTAAAGCCACAGATCCAGGTGGTAGTAAGACAAACGAGTCACAGGGCAGTGTTTATCTCCTTCTCAGATGCTACCGGAAGTGGGAATGCGGGTGTCCCAGAAAAATCAAATACTCAGAAACAATCTTTACTTTTCAGCCATAAGAGCAAAAGCGTTTGCTCTGTAACGATTTATCAAGACAGTGGCTCAGAGGTTCTCAGGACCGCAGAGGGGCCCAAGGTCGCTGAGGGCAGCCCACCTCTCCTTCTCAGGCCTTGCTAGTCCCAAGCCTTATGCCTCACCTTCACCTTTGTCCATGTCCATTTTCTCTAGAAGCTTATTTCCTTTTTTCTTATGCCTTCCTTGACTGAGGGTCTGGTCATCTTCATCAGCAGAAATGTCCTCAGCAAAACTGAGTTGAGACACACTGCCTGCTGGACACCAAAGTCACACACAGTCAGTTTTGAGGCCCTGACAGCTGTCCCCAGGGGCCTGAGAGCATACCTCCTCCCCACCTCATTTGCCTCCCGGTCACTGTTCCTCACTACTTCTCCATCCAAACCTCAAAGCTGCTAACACAGGGACTTTAGGCTCTCAACTTTGTGGCTTTCTCACTCAAGGCAAGGGACTGTAAATCTTGGGCAACATCATCTCCAGATATGCCAACCAGGTCTGGGCACCCGAGTTCTAAGCACCTCAGGGGCCCAAGGGATGGGGGCAGTGAGCCAATGATTTGCTCAAATGTCACCACGTTTATAGACAGCAGTTCTCCCAGGGGACAATGGATCTTACAGTCACAAAAGGGACCCGGAGAAATCGACTGTTCTTAAAAAAGGTCAAACTGAAAACTACATGGACCAATAAAAAGCCTTCTTGTTCAAATGCCCCCTCTCCCCACCAATACAGCCTCGTGTCTGGCTCAGCGTGGCTCCTGGGATGGGAGAGTGGGTGGTGAGATAAAAAAAGAAAAAAGCCCCACACAGTGGTTCTTCGGGCTTCTCTCAGCTGGGCAGCAAGTGGCGTAACTGACGATCTTTCAAAGATAAAGGCTACTACTCTTTCTTATGCTTTTAATCTTGCTTTTTTACTCTTTGGCCTAAATGTGCTCAGTGAGGTCCACATTTAGGTAAGAACATCAGTTCTAATGCTCTGCCTTCCTCACCTTCAGAGAGATCTTGGAATCTGAAAAGGAAAACAACAAAAGTTCATAAAGAAATCCCCTCTTTCTGTCTTCTATAAACATATGCACAAACTTTAAGAAACACGTGATATTTAGAATTCACATTCTTTTTCCTCTAGAAGGGAAGGGGGAAAAGGCAGTGTGACGCAAAGGCCAAAAATGAAGGACAAGATCACCCTCAGTTAACTTGGTTTCTTAGTCTCCAAAGGCTGACAGAGCTTAGATTCTCTGCCTCTACTCAGCTCCCCTCTGCTTACCACGTGGAGAAATGAAAGCAGTGCTTAGCCTATAAGATTTGGTGCATTAGATTACAAAGGAAGTGGGCAGAATGGGGGAGTGGCAGGAGGACTGAATCCAGCTCTGTGTCTGGCAGCTACAACTCTGGGCCGGCGGTGACTTCCCTGTGCCCGAGTCAACCATGCGTCAGAGGAGGGAATTACAGAAGGCCGCTTATGAGCCTTTACCACATAACGTGAAGTAATTTAAGTGCTCAGAACAGTGCCTGCTTACATGGAATGTGATCAAACTCAGCTATTGTATATCATCAATCATAATAGGCCACAGGGCTCTGCAGTGAATACTGGTACAGTCATAACGATACCAACGACGACTGCAGCATAACCACACCAGGGGTGGGGGAAGGGGTAAAAAGCTACACGCCTACCCAGCTCAGTATCGCACCAACAGGTAACACCTCCGCAGTACACTCACATTGCAATTTTTTTTTAATTTTTTAAACATATTTTATTGATTTTTTACAGAGAGGATGGGAGTTGGATAGAGAGTTAGAAACATCGATGAGAGAGAAACATCGATCAGCTGCCTCCTGCACACTCCCCACTGAGGATGTGCCCGCAACCAAGGCACATGCCCCCGACCAGAATCGAACCTGGGACCCTTGAGTCCATAGGCCGATGCTCTATCCACTGAGCCAAACCGGTTAGGGCTCACACTGCAATTTCTCAACCTAATTTTAGATATTATCAATAGATTTATTTTTATAATTATTTTTTAATACACACCCAGGGTATTTTCCCCATTGATTTTTTTGAGGGAGTGGAAGGAAGGGGGAGAGGGAGGGAGAGAGAGTGAGCTAGAAAAAGACAGATATGAGAGAGACACACATGGATTGGTTGTCTCCAGCACACAGCCCCAGTCAGGCCGGGATCAAACCTGCAACCCAGGAACATGCCCTTGACAGGAAATTGGAACCTTCGGTGCATGAGCCAATGCTCTAACCAGTCAGGGCAGACCTCTTTTTACATCATTATGAAACCGCTGAGTGTGGCTGCATTTGCAGAATGAGACACGAGGGGTGGAGGTGGGGTGGAGTGGTAGGCAGGTGACTGTCATAATTAAACACTGTAGTTTATAAGTGCATATATATGCTAAAAATAAAAAATGTAAGCATGGTAACAGCATGTCCTATACCATGAGATAAATGGAAAGGCTGGACTTGAACATGAATGAGAATCAAGGGACACCTTCTCAAGCAATCACTTACTTCTTGATTAGCTTGCAGAGACGTTTCCTGTTGAAGGGAGGGATGTTTTTCCTGTTGGTTATTTCCAGGAGTCGGTTCGCAACAGCCTTATAGTCAAACTACGTGAGAAGAAAAAAGAACATAAACCTACAGTAACCTGGAAATGCACCTCCTAGGGCAGTGGTGGCGAACCTATGACACGTGTGTCAGAGGTGACACGCGAACTCATTTTTTTGGTTGATTTTTCTTTGTTAAATGGCATTTATATATATAAAAATAAATATCAAAAATATAAGTCTTTGTTTTACTATGGTTGCAAATATCAAAAAATGTCTATATGTGACACGGCACCAGAGTTAAGTTAGGGTTTTTCAAAATGCTGACACGCCGAGCTCAAAAGGTTCGCCGTCACTGTCCTAGGGTCAGAGCACCCCCAGCTGGGACTCTGGAAGCACTCATAGGGGCCGTCAGAACAAGCACCACTAAGACTGGGCAACCAAAGATTTAAGCAAGATCTCTGTGGTAAAATATACCACATACAATTCACTTGGGTGTGCTTCTTTGTAATGTAATTTACAAAGATGTCCAATTTGCACTTGGTAACATAGTAACCTTTATTTAAAAAGTATTACTAAGCCCTAGCCAGTTTGGCTCAGTGGCTAGAGTGTTGACTTGCAGATTGAAGGGTCCCAGATTGGAGTCCGGTCAAGGGCATGTACCATGTACCTCTCTGTCTCTCCCCTTCCATTTCACTCTCTCTAAAAATCAATGGAAAAATATTCTTGGGTGAGGATTAACCAAAAATAAAAATAAGCAGTATCGTTGAGCAGATTTTGCTGTATGGAATATATCTTAGCAAAATTCCATCATATTTGGATTTGTCTGCAATAAGCTCATGATAAAGAAGGTGACATTAGTGACTGAAGGGATGGAAAGGACTTCACACCTTAGGCCTTAGAGTTTAATTAGCTCTGACCCTAATTCCCAATTAGCCAAGCCACTCCACAGTAAATCTATCTTCTAAAAAAAGCAACAACTGCCACCAACCTGGAGAAGTGACCCAGTGTCTTCCATGCTTCCACCGCCATCTGTCTCACCTTCATCACTGATTCCTTCCTTTCTGGAGTGATATTTGCCCAGTGCTATCAAAACACAGCCAAAGACAAAATTCTTCAATTACACAGCAATGACTACTCCCGAAGGAGCCACTGTCTAATTAGGTGTCTCTTACTAAAAAAGAAAATTTCCTTAAAGAGAAAAACCCTGCAATACATTTACTAGTATTATTTCCCAAAGATGTTTTGGGTTTTCAGCTGCTGGACATGAAAAAATATCCAGGAGCAATCATAAATTCGGCCTTTATATCGATTACAGACAAGCCTCCCTGGCCTTCAATCCTGTTCAGCACACATGGTTGCCCCCTCCAGACAGCGCAGCGGACGGGAAGCTGCTAGTCAGGGGTTCAGGCACCATGTGACTCTGGCTGTGGAAGGAGTATGGATTCAGGAGCCTGTCTATCCCTAATTTCAGATAGGTTTGGGCTGTAGTAAAAAAAATCTGTATAGTAGTATACTAACTTCATGGAGCTGCTACAGGAGGCACAAGTTAATATATAAATGCAAATTTTAACATTTAATAAATAATTCAAAAAGCACTAAAGCCCATGAGAAAGCAGATAAAAATTACTAATGAAAACTCCACTTTTCAAACTTGAACTGTTTCTGGATTCCTAGGAGTTCATTAGTGGTGTGACCTCTGGCTGTGCCCTGAGCAGGTGCTAGTGCTCCTGGAGAGAGAACTCTCTAGTTTAGATAGAAACATGGGGAGCAGGGGGACCCAGAGGCAGCTGCCATGACCACATAGAATCTATTCAGGCTTTTAAATTAACCCACCACCTATGTGGAATTTAAAATTAAAATGTTTCTTCTTTTCCTTGTTTTTTGTTAAAAAAATAATACATGATAAATGTAGAAAATCAGAAAAAAGTATAAAACAAACAGAAGTCACTTAAAATTCTGCCACATGGGGCTATTAATATTAACATTTTGATATATATCCTCCCTGATTATGTAAGGCACATGTAAATGTAAAACAAATCAGGCTCTTCCCACATAGAGTTTTTATGTCTTGCTTTCAAAAACATGATTAAATTTGTCTGGTCACTGGTTTAGAAAACTCTGCATTTCAAAATGGCTTCAAGGATGCCCTCACCATGCACTACAGCCGTGCACCACCGAGTTCTGATGGGTCACAACTTTAATGCGTATTCTCTACATGACTGCACGGATATAAAACAGTGCTAAGAACAGTGTCAGCCCACAGTGGGCATTTAAACTCCCAAGAAAAAGAACCCCGAAGGAACTCCGAGATCAGAAGGCTACAGAAACAAGTGTGTGCTCACAACACACACATCAGGCCTCCTGTCGAGGACCCTCTATAGATCCCAGTCCACATTAGGATGTTGAAATACAACTGAAAAGCCAAAATAACAAAAACAAACAAAACCCAATGCAACACCAACAATGACAAACCCTTGGGGAATGTCCCGCCATCCCGGGAGATAAGAATCGGGTGGGCCCTAACTGGTTTGGCTCAGTGGATAGAGCGTCGGCCTGCGGACTGAAGGGTCCCAGGTTCGATTCCGGTCAAGGGCATGTACTGTGGTTGCGGGCACATCCCCAGTAGGGGGTGTGCAGGAGGCAGCTGATCGATGTTTCTAACTCTCTATCCCTCTCCCTTCCTCTCTGTAAAAAATCAATAAAATATATTAAAAAAATAAAAAGAATCGGGTGGGTGGCACAGGGTCTTCCCCAGAGGACCCCTGAACAAAACAGGGGTTGGGAATATGCATCGGCTTCCTTTCTCAGGTGTTCAAGCCAAAGCCATCTTTGAAAAATTCGACTGTAGTCATTGAGATCCCAACAAATGTATTAAAGGGTGCTTAAGGACACTCTCTTACCTGTCTTCTTTTTACTGAATGTTTTTCTCCATGTCACCTCATTTTCAGCTATCTCTTCTGCAGGGAGGTTGCTGTCACCCACTGTAGTTTTCTGTTCTTCCATCGTCTCTTCAGGTACAAAAGGAGACTGATCTACAATGACTTCAAAAACACCCCTAGCTATAGTCTGCACCAGTGTATGGCTGAGGGGGAAGCACAGCAAAGAGGATGTGATTAAAACCAATGGTCTGGAACTCATTGTCTGAAGAGAACAGAGGGATGAGAAGTAGGGGTCACTGCACCTCCCATTTCAGCCTACCCAGGACCCGGTGTGACCACCCAGCTGCTCTGCAAGCACACGTATTCCTAACTACACTTCTGTGCTAAGCAGTGGTGGCTGTAAGGAGCCAGTCCAGGGCTCTGTGCCAGAAGCAGTGGGACCAGCAACAGACTGAACTCTGGGTGGGGGAGTGTGTGATTCTTGGAATGACTGGGATCAAACAGCAAAGCCGTATTATGACTCAAAGCTTCAAACGTCTTGCCAATGGGAATTAAGCGTTTGGCTGTTATTAGCTCTGGACAACCATCCCAGGTACCTTGTATCATGCTGAACAACACAAAACAACCCACCTCTCCCAATTAACACTAATTGAAGCAACAAAAACAAACATGGGAATCACTTACTCCTTAGTCTTGGCAGCAATTTTGCAGAATGGATCAATAAACTTGAGATTCTGATCTGCTAAAAGCTGTAATTTAGAAATCAAATAGGAAAAAATAAAAATAAAAATAGGGGAAAAAAGAGCCTTTTCTCCTTTCTGACAAGTCCTTGAAAAAGGTATCACTTGTTTTTTTCACACAGATTGAATCAGACTGAGCAACACTTATCTCACAATGCCAAACGCACTGTGCATGAATCACCCAGGTGCCCAGAGCCAGGCCAAAGCCACAGCTGCCCTCCAGCCGCTGGGGCATCTTAGCACAGTGACCCTCCAGCACCGCTCCACACTTCCTCCTCTGTGGAGTAGCTCTGTATGGATGGTCAGAGAATGAGATGAGGGAGTATTTTTTTAATACAACATTTATACTTTCTTTAATTTAAAAAAATACTTGTCCACTGCAGAACACTTGTGAAAGAAAAAGTAAAAGTTGCTCACAATTTTTAATTCAGATAGTCACTGACACGCTAAAGAGTGTTTCCCCTCCAGTCCTTTGCCTATTCCTGGATGAATGCACACTCACACAAGTCAGACACCTTTGCACAGCTTGGCCTACTGCCTTTCTTTCCTACTGCTTTTTAAAAACTCAGTATTCTGAGCATTTCCTCATGTTCTCAAATTCTTTACTGGACCATGTAGGTGCTTTCGAACGTTTCCTAAGTTAGATTGCATACACATCCTTAGTGCATGAATCATGCCCACATGTCTCATTAGTTGCTTAGGACACATTCTTAGATGGGGAAGGAATGTGTCAAAAGCCAGGTTGAACTGATTCACGCTCTGTCACTGGCAGTGCAGAGGGCCACCAACAGCACTGCATTCCAGCTCACAGGAGGATCTGAAGAGCGAAGCCCTGAGCCCTGTTCAGGTTAGCTGTGGTCTCATCACACTGCTGGCAGACGTCAGATTGTTTCTTACCTCTATATCAATGAAGTGGAATTTCACCCCATTTGGAGACTGACTCTCAGGGTGTAAGACTTCCTTCATCAAGACATCGAGGAAAAGCTTGATTCGGCTGAAGAAAACAACACATATGGGCCTATTAACTGTAGTGTGCCAACCCCCACAACCCCCGGGAATATGTAACATTTACTCTCATGCTACACTGCACCACAAGCCATGCGAGACTGAGAAAGTTTTACAAGGAAAAAAGTAACTACAGAAGTCAGTATAAAAAGCTGACTGTCTTATGTACTCAACTCTTTCATATTCCTCCGCTGGGTTTAAGTTCTTTATGCGAAAGGGGTTTTTGCCTCTCATAGCACAGATGTGGCAATTCATACTTGGTGATTAACTGAAAGGCTTGAAAAACAAACTATTACCTTAAAAGTTTTCAGGCCACCAAATGTTAACCCAAATAGTTTACCAACCTTTCCTCCCAGCCATTCTGCTTCAGGACTTCAAAGGACTCCCTCAGGACCAGACGGATCAGCTAAAGACAGACAACTTGTGTTACAAAAGGAAGGAGGATTGATCAGTTTTGTAGAATGAGACAATGACACGGGTGTAGCCTGGATCCCCAAATAAGAAAATATCCACAATAATCACGTTTAACTTTAGATCATAAAATGCTAACTAAAGGTCCCCAAACTGGTCCCTAACATCTGAAAGAGACAAGAGAGCGGTCTCTGAGTACAGTTCAAAGGCTGTCTAATGTTCACTTTGCTTGTCATCTCAGCAATCCCAGAACTAACTCTGCTTCACAATCAAACCTTCCCACTGTTTTTAAGATGCTGAATGTTCCCTCCCTCTCATGAGCCTTTGCAGTAACTGGGATGAAGGCCTGCTGATCTCACCATGTAGTACTTGTCCAGGCGCAGCCTGTCGATCCCTTTCCACTCTCGGTTAATGGTTTGCCAAAAGGTCTGAATGAACAGGTGCTCTGCAGTGAACAGAAGGCTCTGAATGCTTGGTTTCAGGTTAACACATTACCATAAAGCACAAAAGTAATGAAAAGAAACAAACCAGGATTATTCATGTTTTACTTTTCTCAAGAATTCTTGGGCTGCTAGAAAATTTGGTCAATCATTAAATATGCTCAATAATTTCTTTTACATTTAAGCAAAAGCACATTATAGTAACAGGAAACCTGGTAATATCTTAATGCTTAACTAGAATGCTCTCTGGAGCATTTTTCTTTATCTCCTAAAAGCCAAGTTTCTAAATCAGAAGATTTTCTGAACCACACCTACTGGTCTTTTCCACCAACCTACACCTAAGAATCCAAAGCCAGTAATTTTGATGGACACCTGAATGACTCTTGTAGAAACTCAGCTTTCTGTTTCATGCTCAGTGTCAGCTGGGTGAGCTATAACAAAACATTCGATTTTTCTCTTCTGAGCCACAAAACTAGCATTTTGTCAAAAAAAATATTTATTCACTTCTTTTTGCACAAATCTTTCTTGATACATGAAGACCTATACCATATTCTATGTGTAGGATTTTGTTCATTACATGTCAGTTGGGGCTCGGCTCAAGTTCAGACAACCTTTGAGGGCCATGAAGGCTATTGGATGGCTTTGTTCACAGGAAGGGGGAGCAGGAAAACTCATTCTGCAGTCTCATTTGTCCCCTGGAAGTAATCAGAGCCTGAGTGTCCCAGCAGTAATGTCTCTCCCCTGTTTATCCTTTTTGGTAAAGGGGGGATACTTTACAGTTTATTACCAGTGACAACCTTAACGGCTCTAGTTTTGGGGATAAACCTGGCATCCAGAGGGTACTGCACACACTGACATATGCACGGATAGCTTCTAGGACTGTTAAAGTAACTCAGAATTTGGAAATTCTGGAGGATTATTTAAGGTATATTTTTTTGAAATCTTTGAGATATCCAATATGATATTCTACAAGGTACTCCTTCACCCTCTTTCAGAGTCAGTATCTAAGTTTATCATAGTTTCTTCCCATGGGAAGAGTTTGTCACCTGACATCTACACACTGATACCCCAGGTTCACATTAAATTAGACCACTGGGAAACGGAAGCTTGGAAGGAAGGAGAAGGAATATAGATTAGATATCATAGGCAAGTTACCAAATGCGAAAAGCAAGGACGTTTTGAGAGGCATGAAAACATCAGGACTTACGAGCCTCGGAGTTGTTAACAGCATGGATGAGCTGGGAAATCGTGTTCGCTAGCTCCTCCTGCAAAGGCGGGTTGGGGAGAAACATTAGGGTTATTATGTGGCAACATTGTGAGATGACAGCACCACGGCCCATATCTGTTTGGGTAGGTGGGTGAGTGAGAATCTGTACCTCTGTTTTCAATGTTACTTCCACTAAGAAGTGTGCATGTGGGTATCTAAAAAAAATCCTCCAATTTCAATGGACTCCTGTGCCAATTTCATATGCCTCTGAGATTTGTTTAAGCTATCTGCTTAAAAAGGTATCTCTAGCTATCTGTTCAAATGACCTACAGAGGAAATAAATTAGCTGTCAATTCCTGGCTTAAAAGATACATTAAAACTTAAATTGAGATGTCTATCCTAATCCCCCAGTAATGGAAACACAGACGCCCAGGTCTCTCACTCTAGGAAACGCAGTGAGTGGAATTAGAATGCCCTCTCCCTGGCTGGCTCAGACAGGCGGCAGCGGCAGGGTGGAGGCAAGCACAGGGAATAGCACCTCAGGCTCTGACCAGCGCCAAAGTGCCTTTGGAAACACAAGTCCTACTCAGAGGCAGCAAGCTTGCTTGTAGAGAATTTGGTGGTTTGGGTCTTAAGGGGACTGTCAACAAAAGAATTTTTATGAGTTATGTAAAATATAGATTTTCTCATAAATATTATCTGCACTTCCCCCCCCTCAGGTCTCCCTCGCCCATTTCTAATGAATTCCCTGAAAGCGAATTTCTTATTCCATTTCCTTCCTCCACTAAAGCTGCTAGCTGTTACTTTTGAATGGAATTTAAAAATATGTTGCCTTGCTATCCTACTCAAAATATGTTCAGGTTAGTAAAAGCAATAATCAGAGTGAGTTACTACATGGCTTGGAGGAAAAGGCAGAGTTGTGCCTTAAAAACCTAAAATCCACCCATGATGTTTAGAGGGTTTTGAATGGCATTTCAAGGCTTCTCTCTTCACTTTGCTTTTACACATCACAACTGAACTCTTTAAGCAGTGAAATTGTTTTTCTAAACAGTGGTGGTGGGAGTGCCCACGGGCTCCGCAGACGGGTCCCCATGCACACACACACCTGTGACAAGTCTCCGCCGACTGCCAGTGTGGGCATCAGGAGGGGCCGCGAGTGGCTCTACGAAGACCCTGACCCCAGGGAGGCGGCTGCCCGTCCTCTGCACCACTTAGACCTGTGGCAGAGGTCGGCATGGGTCAGGCTGCTCACAGGTTCTGAGACCAGTGCCGTGACATGTTTACCACAAATAGAAAACAAACAACACTTTAAGATAAACCCTGCCACGGGACTGTGAAACCGCAGAGGAATGACAAACCTTTAATTTATGTGAATTCTTTATCATCTGAAAAGGTAATTAACCTCAACGCTTGGACACTGCACCCTTTTCCACATGATCAGAGGCGACAGGGAATCCTTAAGCACATTAGGGGACTGATACAACAAGTCTCTCTTATCCCTCTAGGCCAGTGTTTGGCAAACTGCGGCTCTCGAGCCACATGTGGCTCTTTGGCTCCTTGAGCGTGGCTCTTCCACAAAATACCGACTTCTGCGAATGGGCCACGAAGTTTCAATCACACTGTACATGCGCGCCCGCACGTGGTATTTTGTGGAAGAGCCACACTCAAGGGGCCAAAGAGCCGCAGTTTGCCGACCACGGCTCTAGGCCAAAGATCCAGTAATGTGACAAAAGGAAGTTCATGTTACCTGCAGAAGGGGTTCATCCTGCACCCACATGCAATAGAAGAGCCCTTTCCATATTTTTAGAAGTTCTTCTTGACTGAAACCTCCTAGAGGGCAAAACAACACAAAATCGTATTTCAGAGTCCTTGCATTTCTTTTCCTCAAGTTCAGAACTGCCACATGAGCAGTGAGAATAACCACATACATTTCATCTGCAAAGGGCTTTTCTAATTGAAGCACATATTTCCTCATTGTTATAAAACAAGCACATTTAAAGTTGGCAGTTTTATCAGCTATGGGGCAGAGTGGTAGTGATCGTGTGTCCTTATTGCCTGAGTAATGTGAGGAATCACAACAAAAAATTAACTAATGGGGGTACTTATTTATAAAATGAGCTCCCCTCAATGCCCCTCTGCTGAAACTAGCATCTCCCCTGCACTCCATCATTTTCATTGGTCTTGCAAAGTAAAAATGCAAATCCTACAAGAGATGCAAGGATTTGCTCAAGTCCCACCCAACTGGCCCCAGGGACACTGGCAAAGCTTCGGGATATTTTTGCTAAGATGATCCTTTTAAGATCACACTTGCTGTACCCCGACATAACCCCCTCCCAGTTACGGTTTTCATTTACTGGGCAATTTTAGTCTTGTTTTAAGTGGCACTGTGGTTAGCCTTGTTCTCATTATGCAAGTCCTCTACCTCCGCCTGTACCACCTATGACCAAACCACAAGACACGCACAGCCTTCTATCTGCTGGGACCAGTGATGGCGAACCTTCTGAGCTCGGCGTGTCAGCATTTTGAAAAACCCTAACTTAACTCTGGTGCCGTGTCACATATAGAAATTTTTTGATATTTGCAACCACAGTAAAACAAAGACTTTTTCCCCTCGATATTTATTTTATATATTTAAATGCCATTTAACAAAGAAAAATCACCCAAAAAAATGAGTTTGCGTGTCACCTCTGACACGCGTGTCATAGGTTCGCCATCACTGTCTGGGCCATGGGATAATTGCTGCGTGACGTAAGGAATTAGAAAATTAGGAAAATTAGGAGTTTCCAAGCTTGTGGAGAATAAACCAAACCCCCAAGTCTTTTATGCATCTTACAAATGGTCTTTACTAATGTTCCTCTAGGACAGTGGTTCTCAACCTTGGCTGCACATTAGAATCACCTGGGAATCTTTTTAAAATCCTGATTTCTGGGCCTCATTCTCCGGAAATTCTGTTTCTTTGTTATGGGGTGAGGCCACAACATTAGTAACAAAGAAACAGAATTTCCAGAAGATGAGGCCCAGAAATCAGGATTTTAAAAAGATTCCCAGGTGATTCTAATGTGCAGCCAAGGTTGAGAACCACTGCACTAGGAGGTACTAGGAAGTCTTTTGGAGGAGCAAACTAAGATCAACCAGATAAATGTAAACAAGTATATATTTGGAATCAATGTGACCTCAATATTCCAAAAGATAATTACAAAGTGACAAACATCATTTTGATGGACTGAAGTTTAATTAGTCCATACAAAGTGAGCTTTATACCTTTATGGATATTGATTTCTAAGTTACTAAAGACTTCTCTTATATTAATAATTTTACTATGGTCTATTTTGATTCCTTATGTTCTCACTTAAATTATACCAGAAACCATAGGAAAATTAGTTTATTGAAGTGCATTTCCTTTGAGGTTGGCCAATGACGAGCCAATTGGTTTTCCTCTCCTCCTGTTACAAACAAGCCACATCTGGGGATCTGCCTATAGAGAATACAACATGATTGTGTGACTGACAAATTCCACAGAACTGAGCCAACTGCAGTCCTGATTGTAGTAACTTTGTGATAGGGACCTGTGCTTATATTCATCCACGTTAAAACTAATGAACGAGTGGATGTGGGCAAAGATCACCAATGGCTGCTAAAACATTAGATTAAAAATTACTGAGCAACTTTAAAATGGATAAATCAGAACACCACCACACAAACACAAACCCAGTGGTCCATCTCTACTTGCAAATTGCAAACATCAGCAACTATTCATTCGCTGCCAGATGTGATGCACCACCTGCTAAATAATCTTACAAAAACAAAAAAGCTGCTATGGTGGTAGTTCAGAATGGGTCACCAAAGATCCGCCTCTGTTGTATGTGGACTGTCATGAGCTGAAGGCAACCGAGACCCTGCAGGCTCCCGGGCAACGCTTCTCTCTCCCTTAGGGAATTTAAATTAGGGGCCTTGCCATAATAAGAGTTTCACCAGAAGTTGCTTTTTGACCTGTATATACGGCAGGGCAGCTACTAATTACTGGACATCTGCTCTGGTCATCCTGCAATGTCCCTCCTCCCCTCTGTAGCCCCAGGTGCCTTACCGCATCCTTAGCTCAGGTCACATATCCCTCATTTTAACTTTGTCTCTGTCCCTCTCCTGTATGTGGGGTCTGACTCTCTGATATATGGGGTTTCCATATGTACATATGTAATAAAATTTGGTTACTTTCTTACCTGTCTCATGTAGACTTAACGATTAGACCAACGGGAAGAACACTGAAAGGAGTTTCTTCCTCCTGCACATTAACCTACACCTCATCAGGTCTAACTATTAATGCCAGTTTGCAAGAAATGCACAGGCAGAGAAACACGCCAAATGAGACCATGGGATGGAGACAGCAAAACCCTAAATGTGGGAAATCCTCAGGACAAATGACAC
>NW_006286791.1:78157-82899 GCF_000327345.1 Myotis davidii
TGAGAGAGAAGAAGGCAAAGGAAAAGAGAGATAGAAACATCGATGAGAGAGAAACATTGATTGGCTGCCTCCTGCACACCCCCTACTGGGGATGTGCCCACAACCCAGGTACATGCCCTTGACCAGAATTGAACCTGGGACCCTTCGGTCCACAGGCTGACGCTCTATCCACTGAGCCAAACCGGTTTCGGCGTACTGGGCATTTTTGCTGAGCACTTACACCCTTTCCCCCTCCAGGGCTGTTTACTATCAAAGCAGGGCCTGTGGAAGGAGGCAGTGGTCTGGGTTGGACTTATCCATATGGAGGCAAATCAGTGAGTTGAGCATATGCCAGCCAAATCAGCATGAATTCCCTTGGCCACGGGGCTTGTTCAAGAATTGGACCTCCCCCTCCCCCCGACAGATAGACAGGCCCTCGCTCAGGCTTTAGGAAAATCTCCAGTTCTCTCTCAGTAGACTTGAAGAGAAGACACAGTTTGGACCTGTGCTCTGCCAGCTTGACACATGTTGTGGAGTATGTCTGAGAAGGAAACCAATCTGGGGGTAGGCAGAATTTGCAACAGAGAAAAACTGGGTTCTGGTGTCTTTAGTTGAGCTCTGCATGAAGCTGTGTTTCAGTTTGCCCTTAAAACTAGGGTGGCTTGGATGTTTTCTCCAATTGCAATTGAGAGAGTCCTAACCATAAGAACACATTTTCATGGCAAGAATTTCATATACTATATCAAGTTATACAATCAAAAGTGCTTTGATCACTGCGGCCCAAACCCCAGTCTCCTCCCAGGGGATTATTGTTATCTGCTGATATGTATCTTTCCTATGCGTTTACTTACGTGTGATACAGAAATGCAGTTGTGTGTGACCTAAATAGCATCACGTGTTCTACATATTCTGTATTCTGGCCCCTTTCATTTAAAAATAGCACAGTGTATATCTCCAGACAGTTCTTCAAGTGCAACAAAATGTCTAACTCTTTAAGTGATAATCTGTCTCAGTGGACAACCCATACCTGTAATGGGTGAAGGTAAAAGATGATATGCCAGATGCTTCTGTAATTGAAAACAGATTTCGACCAAGTAACTGTGATTAGCAGATCCTAGACAGTGGGCAGGAAAGGGAGCTGGACAAGAAAGCGAATTTTGACTGTTTCATCCTAGATGAAGAAACAAAGTACAGTAGAAACAAACCCTTGGCCAGGTCTCAGCTTGCTATTTACTACCAGCAGTGCAATGTTACAGAACTGCTGCTAATGCCTGTTTCCTTGCCTATAATATATGTAATGTTTATGATTCAGGCCGAAATTAAGAGCAAGTACCAGAAGCATTTTGTAAGAGCAAAGCACTGTTCAATTTGTGGGTATTATGATTGTCTCACATTCTCTACCCATAGGCTGTTGAAGCTCTTCTCCTGTTTAAAATATCTATTTTCAATATAAATATAAAGACCACTTGTTTTCACCCAAGAATTTAGCTGATAAAAACAAGGTACCAATGTTTGAAGCATTTAAAGCAAAACAGAGAAATATTCATTATTTAATTTCTTTCAAAACTCTGAAGGTGAAGTGCATATTCAAAGCAGTTTCCTTCCACAACTGCTTCTTGACCTGCGTTTTCTTCCAGGGGTTGAGTCTCTTAAACTTAATACAACTAAGTTTCTGACAATATAGGCTTAGTTCATTCCAATCAACTGAGGGGAAGTGAAAATGAGAGGTGGACGTAGGAAATACCAAGCTTTGAAATGAGAAAATCCAACAGCCTCTCTCACCACGAGTGAGCACAGAAGCTGTTTCAGGTGGGGGTGAAGTGTTATACTCGAACCCACACCTGTCAGAACAGGCACTGCTCCTATTCAGTACCATATTGGGTTGAGAGACCCCCACCCCCAACATTATAGGTATGAAAAAACAATTATTTCACCCAGTACTGCCACAAATCTAACACCCACCAACTGTAACATGTACTGTTATCTTATGTGCCACAAAAATAAATATAAAAAAGAATGCAAATTAAAGTTGAAGAACTGATAGAGCACTCAGGCAACATTTAGTTGCTTTAAGCGGTACAGAGACTTCTAATTTGTTTTTAAAATCACAAAGCTATGTGCCTGGCTGGCATGGCTCAGTGGTTGAGCATCGACCTATGAACCAGGAGGTCATGGTTCGATTCCGGGTCAGGGCATATGCCTGGGTTGTGGGCTCAATCCCCAGTTGTGGGGCGTGCAGGAGGCAGCCAATCAATGATTCTCTCTTATCATTGATGTTTTTATCTGTCTCTACCTCTCCCTTCCTCTCTGAAATAAATAAAAATATATTAAACATATCTGAGAATTCAAAAAATATTTTTATTAAAAAAAAAGTAAAATATCGTATTTTTTTTACTGTGCCCAAGACAAGACACAAAAAAATTTCAGCCTGTCAATGAGATTCAAATGTCAGGCCCAGTTATTTCCAAACTTGTGTTTCTATTTTGATGGAGCACAGCTGTGGCAGAGACCATGCTTATTCTTATTCTGTCCCATCATCACCTCTATGACATTCGCTCTGCAGTTAGTTTTCTGAAGGGCCACTATTCTCTTGCAATGTGGATACAGCAATGAACAAGAGGTACCAGACAAGTAACTTTAGGTCTGATGGGTGCTAACCAGACAACACCCTGGGGCACTGGTTGGTGTAAAACCACTGGCCTCATGCCCCTGCCTCAGCATCTCAGATCCTGAACCTGCTCACCAAAGGGGTTTGAGGAACAGGTTCTTTCTGGCTGTCTCAGCCCACATGCACTGCATCTGGCCTTTCTTCTGTTTTTGTATACAGCCAGGCCCTTCTACGCCTGGATGTGCTCCCACTCCAGCTAAGAAAACAGATGGACGCTTACAGTGTTTTGAGGTAGGAGTGACACATTAACAGATAATTAGGAAGCAATGTAGCCAAGTACTACAATAGAGACAAACTGGGTATTTCAGAATCCTAGAGAGGGGGTGAGATAAGAAGAGTGACACTGAATACCGGGAGTGGATCGAGAGTGGGAATCTTTTCGGCGTGCACAAGAGAAGCAAAGGCGGAGGTGAGACATAGGGCAGGTACACACACCAGCACCCAGGAATGGTTTGCTGTTAGCGCAGGAGGCAGCCATGTAGGGGATTAGGCGGAAAGAAAAGGGGAGGAGAGGTGATTTGCAGGCCTGGAATTCCAGGAAGGTGGTGAGGAGATCGGAGCTGTTTTAGGAAGATGACTGAGCTGGTTTATGGAGGATGGGCTCAAGGGGGGCACAAGAGGAGTCAAGGAAATCAGTTAGGAAATAAGCCAGTACAGAAGCCCCGATGAGATAAAGATAGGGGCCAGAAAAGAGTAATTCAGGAGATGAAACAGGTATGACTGAAGGATACTGGATGTGGGGGTGGGGGTTGGAGAGGGTGAGGAAGAGAGAAGTCCAGGACAATGCCATGAATCCAGCTCGAGTCTGAGTGGACGGTGGGAACAAACTAAGAACAGGTGGCAGATGGGCAGCAGAAGAGAACAGGTTTTTGGGGGGAGAAAATGAGTCCCTTTCAGGCATTCTGAGTCCGAGGTGCCTGTGGGACATCCAGGTGGAGAGGCCCAGTTAGTGGGGCACAGCTGAGCTGAAAGTAGCGAAGGTCTTGGCTACACGTTTAGATCTTAAAAAAAAATTTTTTTTATCGATTTTTTACAGAGAGCAATGGAAACAGATAGAAACATCGATCAGCTGCCTCCTGCACACCCCCTACTGGGGATGTGCCCGCAACCAAGGTACATGCCCTTGACTGGAATCGAACCTGGGACCCTTGAGTCCACAGGCGGACGCTCTATCTACTGAGCCAAACCGGTTAGGGCTAGACGTTTAGATCGAAGTGCCTTCAATATATCTGGGGTACCTAAAACCAGGAGAGTAAATTAAGTCTGTCAAGGGAGATCCCAACACAATTGAAATCGAGAATTTTTGGTCTTCATTCCTCTTTCTAGCAGACTTCCCATATTATTCTATTCCCTTTTTTTCTGGGTGTCCTTTTCTAAGTAAATAATCTGACAATGTCAGTATAGGGGGAGGTAACACGTATTGTTTCAAGTAGACCCTCAGTGGACTAGTAAACAAAGCCAACTTGATCTCAGTGCAATAGAAAGCCTCCCTTTCGTATGGCAGTTCACACCTCAGGGAGCACAAGCATCTACAGGACACATATTGCATCGCGTAAAATCCTTCAACAGCACACGCTGCGATTACAATCCAACTCCAACCCCCAAAGGGAGACCTGACTTCCTGGTCTCCCCCAGCATTTCTTGGGCCTGCTCCTCTCTTCCTCCCGCCTCTGCTCGGCTCCGTGCAACCTCGCCCCAGAGCGGCCTCCCTGGACCACCGCCTACGATCTCCATTTCCGTTACTTACACTACGAAGGCTCTGCTCTCCTAACCTCCCCGCCCCGGCTTTACGAGCACAAGTTCCTCTAGGGCAGGGCTGTCTTCTCCCCCGTCACCCCAGCTCCTGAAAGCACGGGTCTGAAGATGGCACGTTTCCGTGAGGCGCCCAGCAGGATGGATCAGGCTGAGCCTGGTACGTAAGGCATCGGCTCGGTGTCGGACAGACGGGGTCTACTCTCAGTGTCCTCACTCGCTGGGACTTCCATCAGACTCCCTAACCCCCGGCCGCCTCTCTCCCCCAAATGTAAAACGCGACTAGACCCCCGGGGAGCGCGCGCACACACACACACACACACACACACACGCAGGAGCAGGC
>NW_006286791.1:83009-83992 GCF_000327345.1 Myotis davidii
CACCGGCCCCCGGCACAAGCCAGTGGTGGTTGGCGTCGCTCCTTCGCTGTTGTTCGGTCGATAGGGCGCCAGGCCATTGACGGCGAGGTTAGCCAGGGCTGGGTCTTGGCCAGGAAGAGTCGGGTGGCCAGTTGTAAAAGGCCTAGAATCTCTAAGTCCACTCACAAAAATACCCATTTGGTTGGCAGCTGTCTTGCAAAATACACGGCACCGAGTTTTTAACGGTATTAGACTTCTGGTACTGCCTCGGCAGGTGGAGCCTGGGAAGAAGGGCTGTTCTTCGCTTTCTTGGCGGGATGTTGGGGACAGCCCCATGGAGAGGCCTCCATGTTCAGGCGTAGGCAGCGTCCTTCCTGCGTCTCCCCGTGTCTTGGTCCTGGTGCAGGCGCCTGAATGCCAGCAGGGCAGGGTCCAGGGCAGGGCATGGCAGGTCCCTGTGCGGAGGTTGGGCCTGGGGCAGGGAAAGGGCAAGTGCAGGCAGGTTCCAGGCGGGGACAGGGATCTGGAGTGTCCTCGTGAGACCCCCCTCAGGCTTGGAGAGCATGGACTCTGGGACTCGGCAGTGTCCACTTCCTGCGAGTTTCAGAGACAAACGAAGTCTTAGTGACTTAGTGACCAAGACTTAGTCGTAAACTAACTCGGTGTATTTCAACCCATAAGCTGCACTGTATTTTGAGAACCCAGGGGGCCTGTTGTGCCCAGATTTCAAAGTTCCCAAGACCCCTAGGGAGCCAGTCAGTCTGATGCAAAAGCAAAGAGTCCTTTTTAATGCAAGCCGGCTTGCGCTCCCAGTTCACCAGACCCACCGACACAGCGGAAAGTCCAGTGGCCGGAAAATCCAGTGGCCGAGAGACCGAGGCCTGATTGGACAGGGGGTTTTATAGGGGGGTGGAGTGAGGGCAGGAGAGGGGACTGTTGGCCCCGCTGATTGGCCAGGCGCGGGTCGGTACAGGATGTGGTCATAGTGATAACGTGCACTTCCC
>NW_006286791.1:84861-85432 GCF_000327345.1 Myotis davidii
CCGGTCTGGACACTCGGAGCCGCTCTGGAGAGGCCAGACCCCACTGCGGGCGCGGAGGGATCCCAGAGCCCAGGGGCCAGACTCCTCCTCCCCTACGCCTTTCAGGCCTATCTGGGACAAGCGAGTGGACTAGGAGACGTCTCCAAGTTTATGCTGGTCATCTCAGTTAGGGCTAGCGGGCTGCACCGACACTCCCTAACGGCAGACTTCCCCAAGAACCTGTTATTAGACGCCGTCCACCCTCGCTAGAGGAGCTCAGACCGAGCACGGGCGGGCAGTGCCTTTGAACGCATGGCCCCTTAGTTTAGCATCTCTCCTCAAATAGTATTTCACTCAATGATTACACCCGGGTCTTACTGTTTTTCCACTTGGCAGTGACCAAGTTTAAAACCCCAGCTAAGCCCGAAGATCCGACGCGAGACCTGGCCGTGCCCACCCCCGGTCCACGGGGCAGAGAAGGCTGCGCAAAGTCGAGGAGGTTTGAGCCTTGCCGCTCTCCATACCCGACTGCCGTGGTGCTCATGTTCTCGCGCTAGTTCCCGCGCATTCTGGTGTGAGGGGTCAGAGGGCG
>NW_006286791.1:105119-106668 GCF_000327345.1 Myotis davidii
CCTCGCTTACTGCCGACTCTGTCGGCCTCGTCCAGGGCGCCTGAAAACGGCCCTGGGCCTCTTTGAGCCTCTGGCGTGGCCTGGGCCTGGGGTGCAGGCCAAGCAACCCTGCCTCTGATCCTGGAGGCGGGGCCGGGGGGGGCGTGTCTGAGCGGCCACCCTTTGCTTACCCTCGCTTACTGCCGACTCTGTCGGCCTCGTCCAGGGCGCCTGAAAACGGCCCTGGGCCTCTTTGAGCCTCTGGCGTGGCCTGGGCCTGGGGTGCAGGCCAAGCAACCCTGCCTCTGATCCTGGAGGCGGGTCCAGGAGGCTGCGTGGTGGGCGCGGGAACACGAGATGGCGGTGGTGTCCCTCAGACACCCGGAGCCGATCCTCCCCGCGAGGCTGTGAGGCTGTGTCGGGGCTTAGTGTAGATTCCCAGTCGCCCCGATGTCGCTTCCACCACACGTGATGGAGAAGGATCTTGGTTTTGTCCCCTGTTAATGGCGGTGCTTTGAGTCACCCCACTTCCTGTTTCTGACCGGGGGCAACCTGGAAGGGTTACGGTGGACACTGAATGTGGGGGCCAGCCGAGGGCTTGGGCACCCGGTAGGAATCTAGGAAACTCCCTTTCCTCCCGATGAGCTGGGCGCTGAAACGTTAGGGAGAAGTTGCTGGCGTTTTCTTGGACATTCAGGCACGGGGGCTCGTATGCACGTGAAGAAGTAGCTCCCGTTGTGTAGGCTGGGGCGTGGCTCTAAGGTGTGATCTGCACAGCAGAGGGCGCTGTAGGTACAGACGTGCGTTTGAAGCTGTGAAGGTGAAAGGCGTGAAAAGGGAAGCTCACTGAGGGGCCGCTGGTTCTAGTCACCCGAAGAGAAATGCAATAATAATCTGAAGACCTGTTTGTTCTTCCAGCTTATGGGAACTAAAGAAGAGTTTGTTAAAGTCCGGAAGAAGGATCTGGAACGGCTGACGACTGAAGTGATGCAAATACGGGACTTCCTACCCAGGATACTAAATGGGGAAGTACTGGAAAGCTTCCAGAAATTAAAGGTTGTAGAAAAAAGTGAGTCTTGCTTCCTCTCCAGCAGGCGTTGTTGGTGACAGCAGTCTGGTCCAGCATGCTTACCTTACTTACATAGATAGCAGTAAAATAATTGTAAATAAACCTCAAGGTACCGTTCTAGTTCTTCATTACATTTGGGAGAGTCAGAGAAGACAAAGTTAGAAAGGGAGGGGCTCGAATGAGTGACTGGGACCTGTGTTGTTTGTGTTGGAGGAAGGGTTGCTAGCTCTCTGAAGTAGCTATTACCAGCTTCTCTTTTTCTCCACCTCCTTCCTTGGCAGAAGAATTATATATATATATATATTTTTTTTTTGAAATATATTTTATTGATATTTTTATAGAGAAGAAGGGTGAGGGATAGAGAGTTAGAAACATCAATGAGAGAGAAACATCGATCAGCTGCCTCCCTCAAACCCTCACCTGGGGATGCAAGGTACATGCCCTTGACCAGAATCCAACCTGGGACCCTTCAGTCTGCAGGCCAACGCTCTATCCACTGAG
>NW_006286791.1:106710-124034 GCF_000327345.1 Myotis davidii
TTCTCTTCTGCAGCTGTTGAAGTGGCAGTTCATGCCCGCCAGTGTACCAGGCTACATTTCTGGGGTGGTGAAATACACATTATGTGCAGATATCTGGGTGTATTTAACAGCTCCTCCCTCAAGGTCTCTCCCCTCAAGCTTTCAGGAGATTTGCAGATATGGGTGGAGTTCAGGAAATCACAACATGGGCAAACTTTTTTTTAAAATCTATTTTATCGATTTTTTATAGAGAAGAAGGGTGAGGGATAGAGAGTTAGAAACATCAATGAGAGAGAAACATCGATCAGCTGCCTCCTGCACAATCCCTACTGGGGTTGTGCCCGCAACCAAGGTACGTGCCCTTGACCGGAAACGAACCTGGGACCCTTCAGTCCACAGGCCAACGCTCTATCCACTGAGCCAAACCAGCCAGGGCTATTTTTTATAATTTAAAAACTCTGCTCCAAAAATTAAGTCCTTACCGGTGGAAGTTCAGGATCTTGCCATGCAGTTAAATGCATCTGTAGAGATGGCTGAATGTGTGCTTGCTTGTCTCTAGGTTGATGGGTTGGTCAGTTTCTAGCCCTTGTCCATTTCGATGATGAGAGCTGAGCTGTCACATAAGATATCAATCCAGGAGCCTATTGATGTTCCTGGAGATATTCTAGGATTGATTCAGCACTTGCCTAATTGAAGCTGAATTATAATCAGTCAACTTTCAGTGGTTAAGGTTGACTCACCACAATGCATCTATTTGCCATCACCTGTAGAAAAGGTGCATCGAGGGGGTGTAGGTTGTGTTTCTAGCACTAGTCCAGGCAAGAAGTTATCTTAACAGAACAAGTTTCTGGTTTGTGCAGATGTGTTTGGTCAGGGGGCAGGCACATTCAGTTAGCTGGGAGAATGCTCATGGTCGCCATAACTCCCTGCCCCGTTTGCTATCTCTCTGGAATCCTCAGATCCACGCTCCTCTGCCAGGTGCTGTAGGTTCCTGCAGAATGCTTGCCTCTGGCTCCCTCGCTGCCAGCAGGGCTCCCCAATGGAAGGCATCAGAGCCTCCACAGTCTCAGCTCTCACTGGGCTCCAGTAATACCGTTTCCTCCCCTCATTCCTTCAGCTGAGGGTCATTGCTAGTCCCTGGGTGCTTCACTGTCCCTGTTGGGTCTCTTATCTTTGCGATCCCATAAAGTCTCAACATCTGGGTTGATTTGTTTCCCATCAGGATCCTGCTGGATATGTCCATGTCACTGGTTACCATGGCTTCAGATCATTGGCTTCTTAAACTTCCCAGTTCTGATGCATTGCTCATCTAGCAACCTTCTGAGAACAGTCAGTCATCCCAACTGCATTTATCTTAAAGGAAGGAAAGTGTAACTGGTAGCATAGAGTGGCAACCTGCACATTAGTAAAACTGGCATTCGGAAAAGTGTACCAGGGTCTCATGAACAGATGAGCATGGGTCAGTCTTTGGAGATCAGTCCTCTACCAAAATCAAATTGTGCTCACAAAAGCCAGGGCCACCCATGAGTCTGGTGACATGATCAATGTTAGAATTTAGGGCAGTGATGGCGAACCTATGACACGCGTGTCAGGGGTGACACGCAAACTCATATTTTTGGTTGATTTTTCTTTGTTAAATGGCATTTAAATATATAAAATAAATATCAAAAATATAAGTCTTTGTTTTACTATGGTTGCAGATATCAAAAAATTTCTATCTGTGACATGGCACCAGAGTTAAGTTAGGGTTTTTCAAAATGCTGACACGCCGAGCTCAAGAGGTTCGCCACCACTGCTTCAGGAGATCTTGTCCTTTCCCATGCCATGTAGTCACCTCTTTCCTCACTGATCTCTCAAGCCATTTCTTCTCACTTTCCTCTGCTGACTCATCCTTCTTTGTCAGCCAATGGAGTTTCTTGAGGCTCAGGCCTAGGCCCACTCTCTCCTCACTCCATGGCCTCCCTGTGTGCAGTCTCTGCCCACAGCTTCAGTTACCATCTTGGTGTCAGTGGCCCTGCATTTATCTCTAGCTCAGACCGCCTCCAGGCTCAGGCCCTAACTGCTGTGCGGTATTTTTTCTCACGTGTTTGGCAATCACTTAAAATTCTAAATGTTTGTCCTAGCCTAATCAGTCTATGGCCATCAGAAAGGACCTGGTAGTCTCCCAAGGTCGGGTTTATGGGCTCATTGTAGTGAGGGAGACCACACCCCAGAGGAGCCGGGGCATCGTGCCAAAAATGAAAGGACAGAGCTGCTGTAGCATTTGGGCAGGTGGAGTTAGGTGAAGTGCAAATGAAGTCATGTGCTGATGGCCTCTAAGCAAAGCAGGGCTGTGTGCCAAGGGGTCAGCATCAGGTCTCACTGCAGTGGACCCAGGGCCCATTTCCTTGAAAACTACAAAACGTACATCGATGAGCACTTAGTGTCTAGAAATCCCTATTTGAATCCCTGCAGCTAGCTGGAGATCAAGGCTGCTGCTCGGTCCCAGTGATTCTGACTCTGTAGGTGAGAGTGGGCTGTTTCCTTCTTACTGGTATAAGTAAAATTTCTGGTAGTGTGGGATTTTACAGAATAAGCTTTCTCTGAATAAGAAACTAGCAGTCACTGAAAGAAGGGTCATTATGACTCTTTACAGTTGCAGTGTGTCCATGAGAGAAGTATTGTTTCCTGTTAACATGGCAGCTAGCTTACTGTGTGTCTTGTCCCAGCCTGACAATTGCAGGACAGAGTTTCACTGTCTCAGAGCAAGCTCATTTTTACTTTCTTTTTTTTAATTTTTATTTTTTAAATATATTTTATTGATTTTTTACAGAGAGGAAGGGAGAGAGAGAGATAGAGAGTTAGAAACATCGATGAGAAAGAAACATCGATCAGCTGCCTCCTGCACAACTCCCACTGGGGATGTGCCCGCAACCCAGGTACATGCCCTTGACCGGAATCGAACCTGGGACCCTTCAGTCCGCAGGTCGACGCTCTATCCACTGAGCCAAACCGGTTTCGGCTCATTTTTACTTTCTACGTTGGACTCATTATATTAGCCCCCCTCATGATATCCATCCTCCCTCCTCACCTAAAACTGTGCTGCCTGACTCCCCAGACCATCCACACACAGACCAATCGAGGATCCTCCTTGTTGCCCACTTCTCCTGCTCACTATTCAACCCTCACTGGTCTGCCAGTAAGTCCTACACATTTTCCCTCACGGGTGCAACCTGAGTTTGTCAGCTTACCTCCATTGTCACCGCCACCACCTGAGTCCAGGCCCCCATCATTTTGCCTGAATCTCTGCCTCCTGGCAGCATTCACTCATTGCCACTCTCCAGTCTGTTCTATGCACTGTAGCCTAAGTAATTAAAAAAAAAAAAATCCTCATCCTAGCTGGTTTGGCTCAATGGATAGAGGGTTGGCCTGCGTACTGAAGGGCCCCAGGTTCGATTCTGGCCAAGGGCACGTGCCTGGGTTGCAGGCTGGATCTCCAGTAGGTGGCGTGCAGGAGGCAGCCAGTCAATGATTCTCTCTCATCACTGATGTTTGTCTCTCCCTCTCCCTCTCTAAAACCAGTAAAATATGTTTGAAAAAACAAAAAGATTAAAAAGAAATCCTCACCCCAGCCCTGGCCAGTGTTCTCATTGGTTAGAGCAGCGGTTCTCAACCTGTGGGTCGCGACGCCTTTGGTGGTCGAACGACCCTTTCACAGGGGTCACCTAAGACCATCCTGCATATCAGATGTTTACATTACGATTCATAACAGTAGCAACATTACAGTAATGAAGTAGCAACGAAAATAATTTTATGGTTGGGTCACAACATGAGGAACTGTATTTAAAGGGCCAGAAGGTTGAGAACCACTGGATTAGAGCATCAGCCCGTGCACCAAAGGGTCTCGGGTTTGATTCCCAGTCTAGGGCATGTGCCTGGTTTGCAGGTTTGACCCCCAGCCCTGGTCAGGGAGTATGCAGGAAGCAACCAATCTGTGTGTTTCACCTGCTGTATATCCCCTCCCTTCCTTGCTCCTTCCCTCTCTCCCTCCCCCTCTTCTCCCCTCCCTACCTTCTTCTCTCTCTAAAAATCAATGGAAAAATATCCTCAGATGAGGATTAATAGCAACAACAACAAAAATACCCGAGGATATGTTTAGAGAGAAGAAGGGGGAGGGAAACATCAATCGGTTGCCTCCCATATGCACCATGGCTGGGGATTGAACTCAAAATCTTTGGATCTTCAGGATGAAGCTCCAACCAACTGAGTGACCTGGCCAGGGAAGCCCAAGTAATTTTTAACAATTCAGTCTTTTTTTAACCCTCACCTGAGGTTATATTTTTTAAAATTTATTTTTAGTGTTGAGAATATTACAGATGTCCCTCTTCCCCTCAATCCCTTTACTTTCCTCCACTTGGCTCCTGCCCCACCCCAGGCCTTCACTTTACTATTGTCTGTGTCCATGGGCTATGCAGATATGCATATAAGTTCTTTGGTTAATGTCTTCCCACCTCCTCCTCTCCCCTTCCTTCTGAGATTTGTCAGTCTGTTCCAGGCTTCTATGTCTCTGGACCTATTTGTTCATTAGATTCCACACATAAGTGAGATCATGTGGTATTTGTCTTTCTCTGACTGGCTTATTTTACTTAGTGTAATAATCTCCAGGTCCATCCATGGCGTCTCAAAGGGTAAGAGATTTTTTTTTTTTACAGCTGCATAGTATTCCATTATATAAATACTAGAGGCCTGGAGCATGGGATTCGTGCACTGGTGCGGGGAGTAGCCTGTGGGGATCGCCTGCTATAGCGCCACCATTCATCCCAGTCAGCCGAGTGGCTGTGAATCTGCCCTCTGAGCGGCTGTTCCCTGGTCCAGCATTCACCTCTCCAGGGGACCCATTCAGGGACAATAGCACTGAGAGGCGGCGGAGTAGGCCTCAAACCCGCAGTCGCCATGAACCTGTCTCCCAGCCTCCAGGGTCAGCTCTGCGAGCCCAGCGGCTGCTCTGCACAGCCTGTGGGCATCCGGAGGAGGCGGCAGGGAATGAGGAGGAGGAGCCTGGGGTGAGGAGCTGAAGATCGCAGCCCAGGTTCCTGCCTGTCAGCCTGGTGTTCACGGCAGGAGCAGCCGCTCATCCTGGTCAGCCAAGCAGCGCTCCCACTGTGGTAGCCCACTGACCACCAGGGGGCAGCTCTTTCAAGCCGGCCATCAGACATCCCTCTTGCAGTCTGGGACTCCTTGCTCCTTACCACTTGGCCCCCCAACTGCCACTGCACTTGCCAGCCATGAGCCTGGCTTCTGCCTGGGCGGCGCTCCCACTTTGGGAGCACACTGCCCCCTGGTGGTCAGTGAGCATTATAACAACCAGTCATTCTGCTGTTTGGTTGATTTGCATATTTGGCTTTTATTATATAGGATACCACAGCTTTTTTATCCACTCATCTACTGATGGGCACTTGGGGCTGTTTCCAGATCTTAGCTATTATAAATTGTGTTGCTGTGCATATATTCTTTCTGATTGGTATTTCGGTATTCTTAGGATATATTCCCAAAAGTGGGATGGTTGGATCAAAAGATAGTGCCAGTTTTACTTTTTTGAGGAAACTCCATAGTGTTTTCCACAGTGGCTGCACCAGTCTGCATTTCCACCAGCAGTGTAGTAGGGTTCCCTTTTCTCCACATCCTCTCCAGCAATTCTTGATTTATTGACTGTAGCCATTCTGGCAGGTGTGAGATGACACCTCATTGTGGATTTAATTTGCATCTCTCTGATGATAAGTGACATTGAGCATTTTTAACAGTTGTCTTACTGTTTCATTCCCCTGCTTAAGTCTTCAGTGGCTTCTCTTTGCTCTTAGGATAAAGACCAAAAACTAAGCAGAGAACCCACCAAAATCCACTCCCACCCTAAAACCTGAACCAAACTGTGCCATAGTTGGAAAGGCTGGATGTTGCTTTACTCAGCCTCAGATACAGTCTCACTTCCTTATCTGTCTGCCTAGTTATGATGCATCACTTTTTAGATGTTGTCAGAGCATTCTGTACTCTTCCTTCAGACAAAATGGTTTTATTCCCATCTTAAGGTACAAGTTGGTGGGAGTACAGAGCCCCTGTTTATATGTTCTGTGCCTGGCTGACTACTTGGTCCTGAGAAACCGCCCTGCCCACCCTCCTAATTTATAGCCGTATCTCATGAAGCTACTAGTATATGTACTACAGGAAACTAGGTGCTAAGAGAAAGAAAAGATTGCCCTGGCTGGTGTGGCTTAGTGGATAGAGTATTGGCCCAGGAATGGGTTCAATTCCCAGTCAAGGACATGTACCTGGGTTTCAGGTTTGATCCCAGCCCTGGTTGGGGTTTGTGCAGGAGGCAGCCAATCAGTGTGTCTCCCTTCCACTCTGTCTGAAAATCAGTGGGGAAAAATATCCTTGGGTGAGAATTAACAGAGAGAGAGAGAGAGAGAGAGAGAGAGAGAGAGATCAGAGTGGATTGGGGTGGTTGTAGGAGGCTTTACTGTGAACTTGAACTTCAGCTGACCCTTGGAGACATCTGCTTCTCTGGCCTAAGCCTGACCTAAAGTGCCTTACCTAATTTGGGCTCTTAAGTTCTTACCACTTGGGTAATACGAAAGAAAACAAAAACACCCCTCCCCCTTTTAAAATAAGGATTAGGTTTGTTGGCCCTTTTGGGCCTTCCCAGAGGCCTGTCTTCCTAGACTAATCATGTGAGCCATGGTACAGAGAATGGACCCCACGGAGTAAAAACGGATCACTTGTTTAAAAGTCAGCCAAAGGACTTACACTGATAAGTATCAAGTAGATACGGGACTTCATTGTGACTCTAGCATAGTAACTCCCTTTGGGAAAGTGGGCAGGTAAGTGGTGGATTTTGGAATAACACTGACAAGGGTGCGGCCAGAGAATCTATAGGGAATGAGAGGCATGATTTTTTAGAAAAGTGGAAACTTTTAGACTAGAATGATGTCATGTATGAAAGTCACAAAAAGGAGTAAGCAGGATTGATTGTGGGTTAATGAGCTAATTTTTTCTGCTTGACATATGAAGCAAGGGTTGAGGTATAGTAGAGTCAGGTATAGTTGAGGTCAGTAAGTGTGAGAAGCTTATAGAAGATAAAATAATCCTGAGTTATTGTTTTTAATTTGAAACGAGAAGCAACTGGAAATAATGACATGAAAATGACATAGAATAGTCATTAAAATTATGTTTTCAGGGGAATGATTTTTGTATCTGAGTATAGGATAGGCTTGAGGGATTGGATGGAAGATGGAGTATTAATGAGAGTGTGCTCACTGAGGAAGGTTTGGGATTATAGCCACATGGATGGAGTTGGAGGGAGATATGAAGAAATGATACATCTTGGTACGGAAGTAAGGGCAGAGCTCAGCAATGGAAATACAGAGATGTGGGAGTAATCCGTATCCTGCGTCTAACTCATGTGCCTGGTATTACCCTGTCTATGAAATGAGGACAGTTAGGCTTACCTCACAGGAAGTGTAAGTCTTAAAGTGGGATCCTCTTTGGGACAGTGCACAGCTCGGGTGCCCGCGATAAAGAGGACCTCCTCAGGTGGAGGGTTTGCTTAACACTTGGTGTCCTGAAGAAAGCACTGTTCCTGGCCCAGCACTTCCATTCTGGCTCAGACACTGACGCCCATGAATTTGGAAAAGGTGTAGGGAGGTTTGGAATAGGTCTGACCTGGGTGTGAATTGCAGTTCTGAGGCATGAAAGTTAGCCCACCCCCCATGTTCTCCTCCTTGGGTGTATTCATTCAGCAGTGAGGGAGTTATTCCTGCCTCAGTGGGTGTCAATAACTTATTTATTTATATTTTATTGATTTTTTTACAGAGAGGAGGAGAGAGGGATAGAGAGTTAGAAACATTGATGAGAGAGAAACATCGATCAGCTGCCTCCTGCACACTCCCTACTGGGGATGTCCCCGCAACCAAGGTACATGCCCTTGATCGGAATCGAACCTGGGACCCTTCAGTCCACTCTGTCCACTGAGCCAAACTGATTAAGGCTCAATAATTTATTTTAAACTGGAGAATCCTGTTGTTGTTTTTTAATTAAAAATTTAAAAAATACTGTTGAGAGTATTACAGATGTCCCTCATTTTTTTTTTTTCCCATTGCTGGGAACCACACTCAGCATTTCAGCATCAAGCTGCCAGAACTTTCAACTGTATCTGTTAGCATCCAGGCTTTATATCCATTTATTTTGTGCATCTATATGCAAGATGTGTCCTCAGGTAATTGTTTGTTCACTTTATGCCATTTTGGCTTATGATGGTTTCATAGGAATAGCTCTACTTTTGGATTGCGGGGGAAGCCCATACTTTGTGCTGGAAACAAACAACACCCTCCAAATCTCAGCTCAACTACAGATGGAATCCGTCAGTAGCTAATTCTAAATTCTTTTCTAAACCTATTAGAACGTGATAAGAAGGTAAAAATTAATGGGTGTTAAAAAGCCTTTATTTTGGATTTGAGACTCTTTTCATAGTTATTTTGATGGAAACAAATTTTCATAATATGAACAACTGGTAAATTTATAACTATGTCAGATGATAAAAAAGGGGTAGAAGAAATTGATCCTTTTTGTATAGTTTAAATTTCTTTGATTAATGTTTTCATTTATAGTTATCTATACCTTTCCTGTGAGCATTAAGAGATACAGTCATTCTCATGTTATTAAAACTATCAAAAAGAATTGTAAAATTCAGAAGATATATAGGTGTTGAAATGGCCTGTGATTTATATTGTTTCTATATAAATATTGTAGTCTTTCTGGGCCACCCTTCATTCGGTTAACAGTTAAATGGAGATTTCTTCTTCATTTTGAATGCTAAAGGATAACTGTTGAAGTACAGTATAGGCTTAGTGGCAGCCCCTTTCCTGTTCTAATAGTGAGGCTGGGTAGATAATGTCTCCACTAGTATATCATTTACTGTTCATATTATTTCTGTGATTTTAAAGAAATAACATATTCTTATAACAGAAGAATGAGACATATAATTAAAGTGATTGTCTTTTTTATTGAAGGACTAGCAGAAGGAATGCATAAAGAAGTGAAATTTATTTTTGTGACAAGTATTTGTAAAGTGCCTACTATGTGGCACATACTGTTGTAGGCGTTTGGGATGTATTAGAAAACAAAACATGAACATCTGTGCCCTTGAGGTGTTTTAGATGGCAGGCATGCTGTGGGCCAAGTTGAAAATGCAAGGTGGTCCAAATTCTTATGTTGAGTTCTAACCTCCAGTATCTCAGAATGTGACCTTATTTGGAGACAGGGTCTTTACAGAGATAATAGAGTTAAAGTGAGGTAATTAGGATCAATTCTAATTCAACATATGATGTATGTTTTTTATAAAAACAGGGATTGGACACGGGAATATGTATAGAGGGAAGACGATGTGAATAGGCCAAAAGAAGATGAACTAAGGATAGAGGTCTTTGCAGCTCTCAGTAGTAACCACTCTACTGACACCTTGATCTCAGAATTGTAACCTCTAGAACTATGGGAGAAAAAATTTCTTGTTTAAATCAAATAAATAAATAAATAAAAGAAAGTGCAAGGTGGGGGTCTTGTCAGGAGGCGTGGCAGCGGCAGTGCTCCCATCTGGCCACAAGGCGGCGGCCTCACACCGCGGAAAGGCACTGCTTCCCCTGGCGAGCCTGCAGTGTGGGCGGCATCCCTGACACTGAGTTCTGGGAGGTGGCCTGTGGTAGAACGGGCTGAATTTAACCCTGTCCCATGGTCACGTTAACTTACAGTGAGTGGTGTACAGCTATACAGAGTGAGAGATTATGAAATTACCATAATGAAAGTCTTTTGGGTGGTTAAATTTCTACAGATTTTTATTTTTTTATTTTTAAATATATATATATTTTATTGATTTTTTACAGAGAGGAAGGGAGAGGGATAGAGAGTTAGAAACATCGATGAGTAAGAAACATCCATCAGCCGCCTCCTGCACACCCCCCACTGGGGACGCGCCCACAGCCAAGGTACATGCCCTTTAACCAGAATCGAACCTGGGACCTTTCAGTCTGCAGACCGACGCTCTATCCACTGAGCCAAACCGGTTAGGGCTCTACAGATTTTTACACGTGATAACATGGCTTGTAGAGTTGCAATTTCCTATTTTCATTACCATGTTTGAGTAATATACAGTTTAATAATAGAAGAAACATTTAAAAGTTAACTGCAAAGAATTTACGCTATCAATAATTTTATCTTCCTTTCATTTTGTTTCCTTGTGACCAGTTTGTATTTCATACATAATTATAAGTAATATATACACATACATATTTTCATTTAGCATTGTTACAAAAGTCAACCATGCAGTTTTCCAAGCATAGCACTTGATTGATAGTTGTTTTCTTGTGTGGCCAGGATTATGGGACAAAAGAAAGAATTCCAGTGAAAGTCATATTGTGGCATACTACCGTACATCATAAAAGGGCAGAAAAGAAACTGATTTAAGTGAGAAGAAATAGTCGCATGTTACTTCATCTTAGTTTATAAGAAACGTGTTTTAAAAAAAGGTTTGCCAGCCAATTTCATAATCTCTGTCTGAATATTGAACTTTAGGTTTTACCTTCCTTCCAGGGTAAAGGATCTCCGAAATGTAGACTCTCCAGAGCTTTTTGGATGCCCGTGTTATTCTTGGCAGGACCCCTGAGCTTCTTGTTTGGGCTTCTCCCTGAGACCCCAAGGTCTCTTTCATCTGCTCATCATTGGAGGAAGTGTCTGGAGGCCACATTTCTCCTCTTTGGTGGAGTCATGTTCCATTTTTCAGGGGTCTGTTCCTGGGACTCTGGCACCACCCTCTGTTTTTCCACCCTTTAGTATTCCCACGGCTTCCTTCCCTTGATTGCTGTCATTGGTTGTGTGGATTTCATTTAGTTAGTGATGAGAGACTAGGCTCTTGTCCCAAAGCAGTTGTCCTCAAAGTCTGTTCCCAGACCAGCAGCATCAGCCTCACCTGGTAACTTGTAAGAAATGCAGTGTCTCAGGCCCAATTCGATCCTACTGAATCAGCAGCCTGTTTGAAGGAGTCCTCTCAAAGTCTGAGAATCACTGTCCTTAGCTATCGCTACTTTAATCAGAGAAGTAACACCGTTAGCTCTGAGCACAGTTGCTCTCCTAATTTTGGTACATGGCAGCATAAAAACTGATGATTTCTCAGCCCTTGAAATCTAGGCAGTTAAAAATTTAAATTACGTATTTTTTTGATCTTTGAACGCCAGTATTTCTGCCCCATAATACTTTCTATTTAAAGTGATAATACTTTTGACTTCAAATTTATTAACGTGGATGTCTTTTGGGACCTTTGTTGGCCGTTTGAATCATCGAATGAATATGGTGTAGAGGAAGTATTCCATAGTCGCCACCTTTCAGTATGGCCTTTTCTCATCTCTATCACCATTTCTCACTCCTCCATTGACTACCACTGCAGCTGTCTCACTGAGTCACTCTGCCCGCTGGTGAGACCAGTTTTGTGAATCAGCCCCGGCTGGCACTGTCTACCACTGAGCTGCCTTCTGCTTTTTCTGGAACAGATACAAGTTTGTGCCATGAGACAGTCGGGCTTCTCAGCCCTGCCTCCAGTCCTTTAAATATACACTTTAGATCCTGAGTACAAGTTTGGCAGTAAAGTGAGGTCTTATAAACAGAAAACAAAAAAAGTGCTGTTTACTATGGGCTAAAAACTGGCAAATGTAAAAAGCAGGACTTTTAGAATATTGGTTATTCAAGGACTGGTTATGCAAATACTACCTAAGAAATGAGTGTAGATTTTCCTAATAGATCAGGTAAAATGGATGCTTAAGAGAGATTAGTGATTTGAAATACTAGGTATTTATGTCTATTTCTTGTAGATCTAGAAAGGAAGGAGCAAGAATTAGAGCAACTGAGAATGGATTGTGAGCACTTTAAAGCACGCCTGGAGACTGTGCAAGCCGACAGCATGAAAGAGAAGAAGGTATGATGCTCACAGGTCGCTGCTTAAAACACCAGCATTGTGGCTGTGTCTACTCAGAGGTGTTGGCGACTTGTCTTTCTAGTCTTTAAGGATCAGGAGATTGTATTTTTAAATGTATGTATGTATGTATGTATTTTGAATGGGTTGGAAAATAGTTGAACATTTGGATTTTATAACTGTCTATTGTGGAGATTATTTACTTGGCGCTTTTTAATAGTCACCGTTAATTTTTATGTTTAAAAGGCCATTCCAAAACATAAAAATTCATAATAAAACTATTGAAGAAAAATATTGTACACATAATTTATAATCAGAGGTGATGTATTAAATAAAATATTTTTTAATTTAGGGATCATTTATGGATATTTAAAATTAACCAATTTTATTTAATATTAGGGGAGACTAACAATATTTCTTGAAAATTACACATTAATTTTTACTTTTGGAATGGAAGAAATTTCTTCTACTGTAAAATGAACTATTCTACCCCTCCTGGTAAAATTTGGAGCTTGAATATGTATTTTTTTTAACATATATATTTTTACTGATTTCATAGAGGAGAGGAGAGGAGAGAAAGATGGAAACATCAATGAAGAGAGAGAAGCATTGCTTGGCTGCCTCCTGCACGCCCCACACTGGGGATTGTGCCTGAACCCTGGGCATGTGCCCTGACCAGGAATCAACTGTGACCTCTCCTGGTTCATAGGTTGATGCTCAACCACTGAGCCATGTCGGCTGGGCTTGAATGTATTCTTATTTTTGAATAGTAAAACAATAATTGTACTAGTAATAACTAACTAGTGTGTATTGTTTACTCCATGCTGGCAGGTGGTCAGTGACTGTCCTTGCATCTCACTTGCTTCTTCCAGCACAGCTGGGGCAGCAGGTACTACTAACTTGCAGGAATGACCCCTCCCTGTGTACAAAGTTTTATTTCATACCGTCTTCTCATGTGAAGGAATTCTGAATGTGGCTGTAAAGAGGTTTTCCAAAACGAGGGGAATTTTTATAGGCTTTAATATTGAGCAAGTAGAAAAGGTTAGGGAAAACGGTTTAGTCTTAAAACTGGGTTAGGTGGAACATCACATAGTGAAAGGTTAAATTTTAGCTTTGCTGTATTCTGTGTAGATCGTGATAAACTAAAATGGCAGTGTCTGGGCCTGAAGTATCATGGTCAGAAAGAGGTTGACCAATAGGCAAGAAGGAATTTGACCAATGTTAACAATGCAATTCATTGGTTCAGTTCCTTCTTAAATTGCTGAGACATCCTTGTTGAAGCTTACATTGGAACAGAATCTTAGATTTCCTGTTTTTTTTTTTTAAGTTGAAAGCATAGAGAAAATGCATGTTTTGCTGGCATGTTGGCTGTAATGCTTAAAAATAAACCATTCTACTAGTGCCCGTATAGAGGATGAAAGGGCCTTGGTAAAGCAGCTTCACATCACCAGCGTGTTGTTGCCTTCACGATGATCTTAGTTGAATTGGGAATATTTTATTTTATTATTTATTTATTTGTTAATCCTTTTTTCCATCGATTTTTTTAGAGAGAGTGGAAGGGAGGAAGAGAAGGAGAGAAGGAAAGAAAGAGAGAGAAACATTAATATGAGAGACACATCGATTGGTTGCCTCCCATATGCGCCCTGCACATGCCCCAACCAGGACTGGGGATCGAATCTGCAGCCCAAGTATGTGCCCTTGACTCAGATTCAAACCCGAGACTCTAAGGTGCTCATTTGGGCTGACACTAACCACCGAGAAACATTGGCCAGGGCAGAAGTGGGGATATTTTAGGTTAAACTGTTTCCAGTGAAGTTTGCTGTTTAGTAGGCCCCCCAGTGTAATACAAGTTTGTGTAACAAGACCATGTCTCCTTGCTGTGGAGAACTGGCAGCTGCCTTTTCTGTGGTCTCTGTCCAGGTCTACACAGATCATGTGCCGGACTCTGGAAGCTTATTTTAGAGTTGAGGAACCAGGAAAGAATCCAGAGGCTAGCTAGATCCTCAGTTAGAGTATTGCTAGTAAGTACTCCAGCGTGGATTAAAGTCGTTAGGGAAAGGTGGAAGGTACTAATTCCAGTATGAAAGAAGAGATCAGATAAAGAATGGACTCAAATTCATAAAGCAGTAGCACCCAACTGCCCTAGACTGGTGACTGGAACAAGGAAAACTTGGCTCCTGACCTCAGTTGAGATGTTTCCTCAGTGTGATTGAGTCAGATCAGTGGAGGAAGCCAGCTGGGCCTTGATGTGATCTATGAGACTGGCCCAGAGAGTCCTGGCAAAGCAGCCTTTGAACTCCAGAAGAGAAAGAGCCCAGCGTTTATGGTGTAGGTGAAACTGTCAGAGGGTAGCTGGGTGACTTTTTGAAGGACTGTGCTGTCACTGTAAGGTTAGAAGGAGGCTTTCCACCTGCTGGCTGCCCGTTTTTAGTGCCTGGCTGGCTTTTCTGTGTGAAGTGATCGCAGACAATGTACAGTTCCCTGTGTTCTTGAGGAGCAGGCCTTTTAGTGGTTCACCTGTGGTTTCGTCCTCTCTGTGTGTTGCTTTGTTCTGACATGCCCCTTTCACAGTCAGGACACTAACAAGTATGGACTCCACATTTTGTTATTGACATTTTTAATTTGGTAGGAAAGAGTTACTACTTTTATGGTAATAAAAGGAAAATTGTTGCAAACTTTGTACATTATTTCAGAAAACTTTTAAAAGAAAAACTAACTGATAGTATAGTTCAGTTAAAATCAGAAATAACTTCAGAGTTTGAAGGAACCTGGAAAGTATTGTACTTGATACCCTGTTATGTATCAATATTCACTTTAAGTAAGCAAATATATCAGGGTTTGATTAATGTTTATTTTTAAACAGCTTTATTGAGATATATTTTATATACCACAAAATTCATCTGTTATACAAGAATAGTTTGATGATTGTTAGTAAATTTATGCAGTTGTAAAACTATCACCCTAATCCAGTTTTTATGGTAAAAAATTATTTTGGAATAATTACAGATTCATAGGAAGTTGTAAAAAGTCCAGGGAAGTTCCCTATACCTTCACACAGTTTCCCCCAGTGGTAACATCTTGCATAACTACAGGACAAACTGAAAGCCAGGAAATCGACATTGATATAATCCCCAGAGTTTATGTAGGTTTTATCAGCATTACCTGGATTTGTTTGTATTTCCCCAATTTTGTATGCACTCATTTGTGTGTACGCCCATAGTTCTAGGCAGTTTTATCACATATAATTTTTTTTTTTTTACAATTGAATATCTAGTTGTTTTAGCATCATTTTTTGAAAAGGCAATAATTTTTCCATTGAATTGCCTTGGCATCTATGTTAAAGTTGATTGCCATAAATGTCAGTGTTTCACTGATCTGTGTGTTCATTCTTATGCCAATCCAACACTGGTTTTATTTTTATAGCTTTATGATAAGTTTTTGTTTTTGAAATCAGTGCTAGTCCTCTAACAGTTTTTCTTTTTCAAACTTTTTTTTTTGCACTTCCATATCAGTTTTGGACTCAGATTATCAACTTGTAAAAAAAAAAAAAACACCACCTTCTGAAATTTTGATAGGGATTGTGTTGACTCTGTACATCAATTTTGGGGAGAATGACCAGTTTACCAATCTCAAGTCTTCCAGTCCATGAAAATGGTATATATTTACATTTACAAGTTACCTTGGAGATATTTTGGGTTTCATTCCAGACTACTGCAATAAAGCCAAGCACACAAATATTTTGGTTTCCCAGTGCATATAAAAGTTGACACCATACTATAGTCTATTAAGTGTGCACTAAGTAGCGTTGCATCTAAAATATCTATGTACCTTAACTAAAAATACTTCATTGCTAAAAAATGTAACTATTATCCATCTAAGCCTTCGGCTAAGTTGCAATCTTTTGCTGGTAGAGGGTCTTTTTAACTCAGCTTCTGACTGATCAGCGTGTTTGTGACTATTTCTTAAAATGAGACAACAATGAAGTTTGCTGCATTGATTGACTCTTCCTTTCACAAATGATTTCTCTATAGTACGTGGTAGTGTTTGATAGCATTTTACCCACAGTAGAACTTCCCTCAAAATTGAAGTCAGTCCTCTCAAACCCTGCTACTGCCTTATCAACTATTAAAATCCTTTGTTGGCATTTCTAC
This sequence comes from Myotis davidii, assembly GCF_000327345.1. NCBI lineage: Eukaryota > Metazoa > Chordata > Mammalia > Chiroptera > Vespertilionidae > Myotis > Myotis davidii. The sequence goes on from NW_006286791.1 coordinate 122,827, forward strand.
AGTCTTCACAACATCTTCACCAGAAGTGGATCCCATCTCAAGAAACCATTTTCTTTTCTCTTCCGTAAGAAGCAAATCCTCATTTGTTAAAGATTTATCATCACATTGCAGCATTTCAGTCATATCCTCAGGATCTAATTCCAGTTCTCTTGCTATTTCCACCATATCTGCAATTACTTCCTCCATTGAAGCCTTGAACCCCCCAGAGTCATCAATGAGGGTTGGAATCAGTTTCCAAATTCCCATTCATATTGATATTTTGATCTCTTCCAATGAATCACACATGTCCTTAATGGCATCTAGAATGGTGAATCCTTTCCAAAAGGTTTTCAATTTACTTTGCCCAGATCCGTCAGAGGAATCCCTATCGATAGTAGCTAGAGCCTTATGGAACGTTTCTTAAATCATAAGGCTTGAAAGTCTAAATTACTCCTGGACCCATGGGCTATAAAATGGATGTTGTGTTAGCAGACATGAAAACAACATTTATCTCATTGTACATACCCATTAGAGCTCATGAGTGACTAGAAGCACTGTCACTGAGCAGTAATATTTTGAAAGGAATCTTTTTTCTAAGCAGTAGGTCTCAACAGTGAGCTTAAAATATTCAGTAAACCATACTTTAAATAGATGTGCTGTCATCCATCCTTTGTTGTTCCATTTATAAAGCACTGGCAGAGTCAATTTAGCATATTCTTAAGGGCCCTAGGATTTCCTTTTATTATTATTTTTATTAAATTTATTGGGGTGACATTGGTTAATATCATACAGGTTTCAGGTATGGGTTCCTATGTTACAAGATCTGTATATTGCACTGTGTGCCCACCCCTCAAAGTCAAATCTTCTACTGTCACCATATATTAGGGTCCCGTTTACCCCCACATCTTTTCCCTCTGGCAACCACCACACTGCTGTTTGTGTTCATGAGTTTCAGTTTTATATCCTACATGAGTGAAATCATATGGTTCTTAGCTTTTTTTGACTGACTTATTTCACTTAGCATAATGTTCTTAAGGTCCATCCATATTGTTGCATCAAGAATTTCCTTCCTTTTTAAGGCTGAGTCATAGTTCCTTGTATGTATAGATCACATTTTGCTTATCTATTCATCCATTGAGACTTGACTTGCTTCCACGTTTTAGCTATTGTGACTAATGCTGCTGTGAACATGGGTGAACAAGCATGAGTCGCCTCTTCCAGAGACAGGG
>NW_006286791.1:124783-133293 GCF_000327345.1 Myotis davidii
TAGTTTCAAGCTGCCTGGCTGCCGGCTGCCATCTTGGCTGGCAGTTAATTTGCATATTGCCCTGATTAGCCAATGGGAAGGGTAGCGGTCGTACGCTAATTACCATGTTTCTCTTTTATTAGATAGGATATGGTTGAAATCATATGGTTCTTAGCTTTTTCTGATTGACTTATTTCACTTAGCATAATATTCTCTCGGTTCATCCATGTTGTTCCGAATGGCAGTATTTCATCCTTCTTATGGCTGAATAGTATTTCATTGTATATATGTACAACATCTTCTTTATCTAGTCCTCTATCGCAGGGAACTTTTGTTGTTTCCATGTCTTGGCCACCGTGAGTAATGCTACAGTGAACATGGGGTGCATATATCTTTTTGAATACATGTTTTCGAGTTTTTCAGGTATATATTCATGAGAGGGATTGCTGGGTCGTATGGTAGCTCTATTCTTCTTTTCTTTTTCCTTTTTTAAAAAAATACATTTTTATTGATTTCAGAGAGGAAGGGAGAGGGAGAAAGAGAAACATCAATGATGAGTGAGAATCACTGACTGGCTGCCTCCTGCACACCCCCCACTGGGGATCAAGCCTGCAACCCAGGCATGTGCCCTGTGCTGGGATCAAACCTGGGACCCTTCAGTCTACAGGCCAATGATCTATCCATTGAGCCAAACCAGCTGGGGCTCTATTCTTAATTTTTTTGAGGAATGGCCAGACTCTTTTCCATAGTAGTTGTATCAGCAGTGAATGAGGGTTCCCTTTTCTCCACAACCTCTCCAACACATTACTTGCCTTGTTGATAATGGCCACACTAACAGGTGTGAGGTGGTATCTTCACCTCTCTGAAATCAATAAAAATATATTTTAAAAATGTTTTTAAAAGTGTTGCTCTATATGTGGACTGCTGTTTGAGGTTGTCACTTTGCTCAGATGTCCTACTTGGTGCTGGTCCTGGGTATAGACACTTTGGACCTGAGATGCCTAATGAGTTCATTTGATTTAAAGAAGATGAATTTGTGGCTCCACTGCTCCCTTTTCTTCCCTAGATGGAAAGCTTCTCGACTTTGATGGTATTTATAAACTCTAATGTAATAGATGTTCTTTTCTAAGAGTGTTAATTTTGCCTCTAAATTTTATTTTTAAAATATGGATTATGGCTCTCTAAGGACTAGTTTTCATTTGCCAACTGTTTTCTATGATTCTGTATGCATTTATTTTCTTTAAAATATCTTTGAAAGAGAAAACACGAGATATTTTAAAGTTCAATGCTATTCATTTTTCTGATTTTGTTTTGATTTCAGGAGAAACTGGCTCTTCGCCAGCAGCTGAATGAAGCGAAGCAGCAACTCCTGCAGCAGGCAGAGTATTGCACAGAGATGGGGGCAGCAGCCTGCACTCTGCTCTGGGGCGTCTCCAGCAGTGAGGAGGTCGTCAAAGCCATTCTGGGAGGAGTAAGCATGGCTACTGGACCTTGTTGATTAATGCTTATGGGCTGGGAGGGTGCAGCATGGCTTACATCCATTTCTTTCATCAAATAATTTTGGAATTGTGGTGCGGGGTCCTCTGTAACCTGGTGCTGTGGGGGTATGTGAAATTAATGTAGTAAGTTTGTTTAGGGACAGTGAGTAGGTTAGTTGACACAGAGTGGAGGACTGTGTGGTAAAGTTGTGGGGAGAGAAGGCTTATAAGGTTGGGTGGAGTGTAATTTTGGAAGACCGTCAATGCAGGTTGATGATGCAGTCCAGGTGGGAGGACTGGATTCCTAAGCGTTGACTAAAAGAAGATGGGATAAGGCGAGAGTTTGGGGAAGGTTAACCTGACAGAGAGTGAGTGTGGATTTGAGGGGGCAGGTTGGGGTCTACAGACTGGACAGGAAGATGAATTAGAGTCCCAGTGGCTCAGGCTGGAGTGAGCTGGCTCTCTATAGGGGAGATGGAAGGGAAGGAGAGCCTGTGACTAGGCCAGTGTGGTGACAGCATGGACTCCACAGCTGACAGAATGAAAGGAACCAAGGAAGACTGAGTGACTCTGGGAAATGGAATGTCATGAATGGAAATAAAAGTCACAAGGGGATGTTTGGTGGAAGGCCGGTAATAAACTACTCATCATTCTAAAAATCAAAATTGTATTTGCCTTTCAGGGGAAAGACTTTATTTTTTAAAGTTTATTGAGCTTTATTGAGATGTAATTTATATACCATAAAGTTCACCCGTCTGTAAGTGTACAACTCAGTGGTGTTTAGCTGACTTCCATAGTAGCACAACATCACCACAACCCAGTCTTAGAGCATTTGTGTCACCCCTGAAGCTCCCTTGTGCCCTGGTTTTCAAACAGGTCCTCAGAGAAGTGCTGCAAAGGCTCTGTAAACTCGGAAATATCGTTATTTTTCTTTTTAAATCTTTATTGTTGAAAGTATTACATAGGTCCCCCCCCCCAATTAACCTCTTCCAGCCTGCTTCTTTATCTATCCTACATGTTGAGATTTCAGTTAAGACTTTATTTGAAAAGCAGTTTGCCAAAGGTTTGAAAACCCGTACATGCCTTTCTAGTATATTGTTGGGTGAATTGATCCCGGTGCTCCATCATTGTGTAAATTTTGAGCTGTTTCTCCTTGGGTTTGTCTTTAGGTAATTTTTCTAATACTTATATTTGTATCTAGTAAAGTAAAACCTTTTCCTTTCATCTTTTCAATAGAAACTTTTAATGAGGAATAGATTTTAAAATATTGCCTCTGTAAGTGCCACCAGGGTCTTTTCTTATGTATCCTGCACTTTTAACATGTTTCACACTGGTATTTGTGAAGGGGCGTGATGCTCTCATTTCCAAACTTGCAGGATAAAGCTTTGAAGTTTTTCAACATCACTGGTCAGACAATGGAGAGTTTTGTGAAGTCACTGGATGGGGATGTCAAGGAGCTCGATTCTGATGAAAATCAGTTTGTTTTTGCTCTGGCTGGAATTGTGACAAGTAAGTAATTCTTTTAAGCATAGTGGCAGTTTTAAGTGTGTCCTAGAGCAGCGATTACAGTCAGGTGTCTGAGCATAAACCTCTCTCGGGAACTTTTTCAAATGCCATGTGGTTCTCACCCTGGAGACTCTGGTTCTGTGGATCTGGGATAGGTACCAGGTTGTGTGATTGTTGCATATCATGCAGGTCATTCTGGTAAGTACGATATTGTTGAGTAAGCATGACTGGTCTTAGGAAGCATGGGCGAGCTTGCATGTTCAGTCTGTGCCTTTACTGAAGTCAGAACAAAACTATGTTGAGCTGCTTATTATTTGGAGTCATTGCCACTTTATTAATGTCTAGTCAAGTAAAAGCCTAAACTATTGCGGTTGTTGTGGTACAATAATTAAGGAATTCCAAAACCTAAACTGTCTCTTTAGTAAATTTCTCCCCAAAATTATACAGTTATGATAGAATTCTGTGGCAAAACTGCTGTACAGATAAAGCCAATCAATCACTGATCTCTTAGTATATAGGAGGAGTAGTATGTACTAGTGAGGACCAAGGCTTTTTGTTCCAAAGTCAGTGAAATAGTTAAATAGATGCTACGATTTATTTTTTTTATGTTGCTCTTTCATCTCTGCTGTGTATCTTAGGGTAATTCTTTGCCATTAAAGAGAGAGAGGACATTTTACTTTTCCTCGTGGCAATATCCTTCACCTACGAAATACTAATGAGGCAGGTCCTGTGTCGTCATCGTCCCTTCATAATTCCTTATGATCCTTCTTCTGGGGAGATGTTGAGACTTGTGGTCTCCAGGCCAGTCCTGGTTTATCCAGCATCTACTCTGCAGGACAGCGGGCATCATGCACTCTCATCCTCGCACCTTCTGCTGGAGGAGGCTTGCATTGCTATACCTTTTCAAATTCTTTTAAGTTTTTTTGTTTCTGTTTTTGTTTTTTTTTAACAGAAGGCATTTGTAAATTTGATGACTAGAGTTTTTGCTATTTGCAAGTGACGCCAAAGGTCTATGACATATATGATTTGTCATTCTGCTGAGTTGTGAATTTGAGCGGCTTGAACTGCAGCTGGTGTGTAGTGGTGAGACAGTTGGCCAGTGGGCAGAGCCAGCCTGTTGCCCAGCATACGAGTTCTATTTGGCTTTGTTTCTCCCTGCTTGGAGTGACTCACAGGAGCTGTCATAAAGAGTTGGAAAGTGGACACATATGTTTTTTTGCTTCCCCACTGATGAATTTTACTGGAGTATTACATACTATGGTGGTTTTATTAAAGTGCTGTTTCGGTGGCTTATGCATCTCCAACACTGAGAACACTGTTCTTGGGGAGTAGGCAGTACAGCAGAGACCTTGGTTAGCTGTCACACAGATCCTCTGCCTTCTAAAACAAGGATTATTTTTAAAAATTTACATGCAATAAACTTACCTTTACACTTTTCCCCTCACCTTTTTGCAGTTCCTAAGTTTTGACAAATGTATATAGTCATGTGACCACCACAGTTGAGATGTGGAATAGCTCTATAACTTCCAACATATCTCCTCAATATCTCCCCACCTTTTCCTTTTGTAGTCAACCACTCTGTCTACATCAGCCACGGGCAACTGCTGATCTGGCACTTTGTTAAAACTTTTAGCTGGATTTTTCTTGCTGGTTTGTCTGGTGTCCAGCATCTGCCCCAGGTAAGCAAGTGTCTGCCTCATATCTCTTCATGAGCCCCTGCCTTTTCCTATTTCTCATGTTAGTTGGTTGATCTCTGACCTTAGCTCCGATGTGTTCAAGAAAAGTTGTGATTTTGCAAATGACCGCCCCTGGCTTTTAAAGAATCAAGGTGTAGCTCTTTCCAATTTAATGTATCCTAAAGCAAAAACTGGAAGTCAAGGATTTATTGAAGTTGTTAGATTTCTTACTCATCCACAGTCACTGTCCTTAGTAATAGGTTAGTATAGTGAAGGGTCTGGATTTTCAGGCACAGCTAGTCCACTTCCCAGGTTATCAATTCTCTGGTTTTCTGTTCCTCATCTGACGTGCAATAGTAGTACCTGCTCTAATGAACTTACATGCTGTTGTAAATATTTACTGAACTATGGAGGTGATAGCACATTGTAAACCAAGCTGCTCTTTAACATAAGCATGTGATTCTTTTCAATAACTTGTGTAAGGGGACAAATGAAGAATGTAAAAGAAATGGTAAATTGTCAGAGACCTGCAAAGATTAACTTGCTTACCATGGAGGTGGAAAAGTTATATTAAAAAAAATTTTTTTAAATATATTTCAGAGAGAGGAAGGGAGAGGCAGAGGGAGAGAGAGATAGAAACATCAAGGATGAGAAAGAATTTTTGATTGACTGCCTCATGCAAGCACCCTATTGGGGATTGAGCTCGCAACGTAGGCATGTGCCCTGACCAGGAATTGAACTGTGACCTCCTTGTTCATGGGTTGACACTCAACCACTGAGTCACACCAGCTGGCAGAAAACTTATTTTTCTAATTGTTTCTTTTGCTTTTTGTTTACTTGCAAGTTATAATTACACTCCTTGCCTTTTTATTTCGGGTTTATTCATTCAAACAATATTAGATAGTGATTTCAGAATACAAATTACTTTTTGACTGTTGATAATTTATGGGCATGACTAAGATCCAGCTTATCTTTCATGGGTATAATTGTTCCACAAAGTCAATAGAGTACCCTCATGTCAATGATCATCATTCCTGTGAGGAACATTTGCAACTACAGTGGAAGCGCTGCTGTGCAAGAGACACCCCTGTGGAGCAAGACTTGCTTCAGTGGGGCTTTGGTGCTCACCGAGTCTGCCCCTTGAGTGTGTTGCTCATGGATGTGTAGAGCTGTAATCTGGTATGGTCTGACGCTGTCCACTGTGTGCATTGGCTCTGGGGCTTCCTGGAAAGTGCAAAGTCAGCCACTGTCTGGGCCACCCACAGCAGCTACAGAGTGATCTTCAGATTGCTGCTACTTGTATTAGGCTTGGAAGTGCTCAGGCAAGGCCCAGTTGTGAAGCAAGGTGGGCTGGTGCAGGTGCTGGGTCTTGGGCTTCTTATTGATATGTTTGTGCCACACTGATGCCAGTTGCTGCTTGTTTGAGAGATTTTATAAAGGTCTGAAGCCTGAGCTGGAACAGGCCCTGCATATGGAAAAGCCCCTGCGAACAGCTTGGGTTGGGCTGCAAATTGATGGGGCAGGGTGGAGTAAACAGTGTGGGCCACATTGATGGAATCTCAGTTTTGCAATGGGGAAGGTCCCAGCACAGGAACAGTGACCCATGTGAGCACCCCCATCTTGGAGAAAGTCGGCCCAAGTTCCTGCCCCAATGCCAGACAATCCACTTCCTCCCTGTATGTCCCTGAATCCCCCAAAGCTGCCACCCAGTGCTGGAGCTCAGAGGAAGCAGGACTGTGTAAGTTCTTGTGCTGGCCCTTTAAGAGGAACTGCCTGGGACTGTAGCAATCTCCCTGTTACTCAGCCACAATCCCCTCTGGTTTTTACAGCCAACATTATGTGGAATTCTCTTCCCAGTTCTGAGCTGGTGGGGTCTGGTGTGGGGCTGGGACCCCTTGCTCCTCACAGGAGGCCTCTACAGCCAGATATCCCTTCAGATTGAAAAAAACACACCACACCAGCCCGTTCTGTGCCTTCACCCCCCCTACTAGTCTCAATGTACTTTCTTCTTTACTTCTCTAGTTGTAGGACTTCTATTCAGCCAGATTTCAGGCAGTTCTGAATGATGATTGTTCTGTATTCTAGTTGGAATTTTGATGTGTTTGTTGGAGGCAGTGAGTACCAGCATTTATCTACGCCACTAACTTGGTTCTCCATTGCCCCATCTTCTGTTTGGACCCTGACTGCCCACAGCTGTCAATCAGGGTTCTGGAGCATGGCAGCCACTTGCTGTCCTGTGGTTGGCTGCAGTCATATTTAGATTCCAGTGCTCTGTTCCACTATCAAGGTGTTTGCTATTCACAAAGCGCATTACTCACTGAGTAACTGTTGTGGTTGTCAGTTCTTTCTGGGTTGTCACTCTGTGGGCAACACCATTTTTTTATGCCTCACTGGCTATTTTGTTAGGAGAAAGACAGCAAGGAATACTCTGTCATTGAGAAACTTTTCTAGAGTCTGAAGTTACAGAGATTTTGAACTTGGTTTTGTCTTTCTGTTGCAGATGTTGCTGCCATAGCGTGTGGTCGTGAATTCCTGGTTAACTTCAGCCGGGTGCTCTTGGACACCATACTGCAACTTCTGGGAGACTTGAAGCCAGGACAGTGCACCAAACTCAAAGTGTACGGTGGACAGTATTAAAGAGTTAATGTTTGTTTACAAATTAGTCAGAATTAGCTGTTTGGCCCTCCTTTTCATATAAACACAATTTGACAGTGGTTCTAGAAAAAATAGAAGGTACAAATGCCTGGAGAATTCAGGGATGCAGTCTATTCAGTACTATTTTAGAAAAATAATATAAACAAAAGTAATGTTCTCACTTTAGAGCAATCAGTGAGTCCCGAATGCAATCATGTGATACTTGAGGGTTATATTAATGACCTCAAAATGAACTTAAATAAGTGTTTGTTATGGCAGCATCTCACTTCCAACTACCAAAATCAGTCTTTATTTACTACTGTTGTGTAACAAAATACCACCAACTTAGGGGCTAAAACAGTATCTCCTTCACAGTTCTGTAAATCAGAAGTCTGAGTGGGCTTGACTGGTTCTCCAGCTAGGGCCTCACAGGGCCAAAGTAAAGGCATTGTCTGGTCCGGGCTTTTTTCTAGAGGCTCAGGGAAAGATGCTTCCAGGTGCATTCAGATTGCTGGTGGAATCCAGTTCCTTGCCTTTGTAGAACTAAGGTCCTTGGGGGTCACTTTCAGCTTCTAGGGGTGGCAGATTTCCTTATCACATGACCCCACCTTACCTTCAAGTTGCAGTAGCTCACTGAATCCCTCTTAGATTTTGATGGGTTTAGATTAGGCATAACTGGGTAGACTCCCTTTGATTAATTCAGAGTCTGCTGGTTAGTAATTTAATTATATCTGCAGAGTCTCTCTGCCCTGTAACTTACCAAGGTGTGATATTCTGTGCATAGTCCCTGCAATTAGGGCAGGAAATTGTGGACTGCTGTTCACACCATTCATTTCTAGTGTTGCTTTTCTTCTTGGAGCATTTTTTATAATAGCTTCTTTAAAGTCTTTGTCAATGATTTCCAACATCTGTGTCATCTTAGCCTTGATGTCTCTATCTTTTTTTTTAAATTTAAGTTATTTATTGTTTAAAGTATTACATATGTTTCCCTTTTCCCTCATTGACCTCTCCCCAGCCATTCCCACCCCCTAGCACATGCCCTCACCCCCTTCCCTACTGTCTGTGTCCATGGGTTATGCTTATATGCGTGTATACAAGTCTTTTGGTTGATCTCTCACCCCCTGCCTTCCCTCTGATGTTGGACGGTCTGTTCGATAATTCTGGATCTATTTTTGTTCATCAGTTTATGTTGTTCATTCTATTCCACAAATGAGTGAGATCATATGATATTTATCTT
>NW_006286791.1:134128-142001 GCF_000327345.1 Myotis davidii
AGACTGTCTTGACTCCATTGTATTGTCTTGCCTCCTTTTCAATATTAATTAAGCACAATGGCTTCGGTGGATTTCTGGGTTCTCTGTTCTCTTCCATTGGTCTATATGTCTGCTCTTGTACAAGTACCAGGCAGTTTTGAGAACTGTGGCTGGGTAATATAGCTTGATATCTGGTATTGTGTTCTCTCCAACATTGGTTTTCTTTCTCAGTATTGCTGTGTCTATTCTGGGGTTTTTTTATTCCATCTGAATTTTTGGTGAGTTTGTTCTAGGTCTGTGAAATATGATATTGGTATCTTAATGAGGATTGCATTGAATCTATAGATTGCTTTGGGTAGTATGGACATTTTAATGATGTTGATTCTACCAATCCATGAGCATAGTATATTATTCTATTTGTTTGGCCTTGATGTCTCTTGGTTGTTTTTTGGAGCATGAGTTGGTATTTTTCCTTTTCTTCATGTGCTGAGTAATTTTGGGTTGCCTCCAGGATATTTGAATATTATGTTTTAAGAACTGGGGTTTTAAAATTTAAATCCTATGGAAAATGTTGCCCAGCCGGCATGGCTCAGTGATTGAGCGTTGACCTATGAACCAGGAAGTCATGGTTTGATTCTCGGTCAGGGCGTATATGCCTGGGTTGTGAGCTCGATCCCCAGTGTGGGGTGTGCAGAAGGCAGCCAATCAGTGACTCTCTCTCATCATTGATGTTTCCGTCTCTCTCTTCTTCTTCCTTCCTCTCTGAAATTAATTAAAATATATTATAAAAATAAATAAATCCTATGGGAAATGTTGATGTTTTGTTTTACCAGGCAGTCAACCTGGTTGGGTTCTGGTTGTAAGTTCTGACTAGCCTTATCTGTGTTGTGTTTTCAACGTCAGTTCCATTTTCAAAAGCTTTTACAATGCTATTGGGTCTGGCCCTCTTATGTACCACCTGTGGCCAGTGTGAGACCTGGATAATAGTTGATATTTTACTTCTCAGAATGTTGGATATACTGTTTATGATCAGGTGAATGCATGCGTAGCTTGGGGTGAGGCCAGGAATTAATAACAACCCTGTGGGGTCACTTACCTGAGCTTTAACTCTTCACATATCCCTGGTACTTGCTGGTCCCACAGGGCTCACCTTTTCATCCAGCTGGCATGCTGGGGTTTTGTATGTCTTGCTGTGTCACGTCCAGGGCCAAGCAGCAGGAGTTCAGAGGATCAGTCCTCCCAGTGGTGAGGATGATTTTCTTCCCAGGGAGTTTGAGTTGCCTGAGGGCCCCCACTGCCAGCATGGTCATTGCAAGGAGACCCCTTCTCTACTCCTTGAGTCTGAACTACCGTCTTTGGGTACTCTTCTATGTGCGGATCAGTGCCACGCCTGGGTTTGGGGGTGCTGAGTTGCAGACTCACTGCTGGTCGGTGGTTCTTACACTTCCGGCCTTCTTCCCAGTCTGCCTGCTACTGTTACTTTCTGGGGCCTCTCATGGCAGCTCCATGTATTCTTTTCAGCGTTTCAAGCTATGTTCAGTGGAAGCCAGAGAGTGGGTGTGTTACTACATTTTATCTGGAACCAGACTTTCTAGTCCATTTTGGAGTTTGTACTAACAAATATGTGTCCACGAGCAATACATATAACACAGTGTAACATGAGTATATAGTTTTGTATAGACTTTACAAGTTGTTTATGGATGTAGTTAATTATTTTTAAATATCTTGGGCTAAAGAAGATGGGACACTTTTACTCCTGACTGGTGGACATTCAGGTTGTTTTCAGATTTGAGTCTGTGAAAATAAGGCTGCAGTAAACATCTTTGACAAACATCTCCTGCTAGCCTGGGTAAGATTTCCCCTAGGAGTTTTCCCAGAAGAGGAATACAGTAGGTCCTCGGGTTACGTTGGAAATTTGCTCCTATGGCGCCACGTAACACGATTTTCGCTGTAAGTCAGAACCCACCTACATAAGCACCTACATCACTCACATGGAGCACATACCCCGCAGTAATGAAGTGAAACAGTAAAAAAATTTTAAAAGAAAGATAACAATTCCTGACCTTTACTTGTGGTAAATAAATAATAAAAAACATAAAGCACATATGTACATACATCGAAATGATGGAACTTTTTTTTTAATGAATAAATGGGAGATGGTGACGTAACCACGAAACGACGTGGACTGCCTGTATTTGAGAAGTGGGACATGCACATTTTCAATTTTATGAGATACTGGCAAGTTGCTCACTGAAGCATATGGTACATGTTTAGTGTTCTGTACTTCGTACACCCTCCTATCGATATCTGCCTGCCTGTGTGTCTTTAGATTACCAGTGATGTCGAGACTCTTTTCTCATGTTCAAACATTTGAGGGTTTTTTTCTGTGATTTATCTGTTCATGTCTGTTGATCATTTGCTAATGGGTTATAGTTTTCTTTGTGATATGCTGTTGTTCCTTATGTCTTCTGGATACTAAACTATCGTCTCTTTTGCTTCTGTGGTCTGTACAAGGTCAGTGTTATGGGTCCAGCTAACCCCCTCCTCCAACTTCCAAGCCTGTGTGAAGGCTGGGTTTCTTCTGGCCTCTCTGTTCCACTATATGGAGCTCTGTGTCTTTGTGTCCTAATGAGCTCTTGTCCATTGCATTGGGAGATGAGGAGAATTGCCTTCAGAGAGATTTGCTTACTTCTTGGCAGCCTTCCACCTGACCACTGAGCAGAGCCCATGCACAGATGTTAGCCTCAAACCCACTTGGGATCTCAGTGTGCACCAGACTGAAGCGGGCCTTCTCACTTTACAATCTTTGGCTGCCTCCTAATAGGCGTGCCATTTGTTCGCTTTCTTCTTCACTGTTCACTCCTAACCTTAAGTTCCCTGGAACCAGGACCTTTCTTGTACTATAAGTAAAATGTTCTTTTTTTTTTTTGGCCTCTTTATTCCTTGGCTGTAACTTGCCTCTTTCCTGGGGATTTTGCTTTCTTTGCCGCCTCCATAATCAAAGGCTACTCATTTCAGTAGCTTGGGTGCCTCAGACCCAGAGATGGGCTTAAAAAAAAAAAAGACTTAGCCTGGCTGGTGTGGCTCAGTGCCTGAGTGTCGGTCGACCTATGAACCAGTAGGTCAGGACACATGCCTGGGTTGTGGGTTCGATCCCCAGTGTGGGGTGTGCAGGAGGCAGCCAGTCAATGATTTTCTCTGATCATTGGTGTTTTTATCTCTCCTTTTCCTTTCTTCTCTGAAATCAATAAAACTATATTAAAAAAATAAAATTAAAATTAAAAAAAGACTTAGCTGTTTCATTTTTTTTTGGAGCAGTTTTAGTTTGACAACAAAATTGAGAGGAAGATAGAGATTTCCCCTGTACCCATACCCCATACAGGCCATAATTTTGCCTTTTCCAGAACATCATATAGTTGGAATCACAGAGTCTGTAGCCTTCTCAGATTGGCTTCTTTCACTTAGTAATATGCATTTAAGGTTCCTTCATATTTTTTCATGGCTTGATATAGATCATTTCTTTTTAGCACTGAAAAACATTCTATTGTCTGGAAGCACCATAGTTTATTCATTCACCCACTGAAGGACATCTTGGTTGCTTCCAAGATTGGGCAATTATGAATAAAGCTGCTATAACATTGTATATAGGTTTTTATGTGGAAATAAGATTTTAGTTCCTTTGGGGGAAATACCAAGGAGCATGACTGTTTGATTGTATGGCAAGAGTATGTTTGGTTTTGTAAGAAACAAACTGTCTTCCAAATGGCTGTATTATTTTGCATTCCCACCAGCAGTGAATGGGTGTTCCTGTTGCTTCACATCCCCACCAGCATTTGGTGGTGTCAGTGTTCTGGATTGTGGCTATTCTAATAGGTGTGTAGTGGTGTCTTTTTTTTTTTTTTAAATCCTCACTGGAGGATATGGTTTTTAAAAAAATATATTTTTATTGATTTTTTTTAAGAAAGGATATTGTCCCGGAGAAAGAGGAGAGAGAAAGGAGAGAGAGAGAGAGAGAGAGAAACATCTATGTTAGAGAGAAACATTGATTGTTTTGCCTCCCATAGGCACCCTGACCAGGTACTGAACACACAACCGGGTGCATGCCCAGACTGGGAATCGAATCGTGACCTCCTGGTTTATAGGTTGATACTCAACCACTGAGCTGCACCAGCCATGTGAGGGAAGTACATTTTAAAGACAAATCTTAGATAATGTTGAAATTCCTTAATTTAGAGTTGTCAGCATTTCCAGATATTAACAATGGTCAACCAACCTTCTAAAATGTTTGTAACACTTGGCATCTGGGAACTAATACATATTACTTTCCAGGCAGTAGAGCTTTTATCCACAAAATGTTTAACATCTACTGAATTGGTCTAGTACTGAGTTATAAATTGGTAATTGGTGCTGTGAATGTAACCAATTCTTCTGAAAGGCATTTTTAGGGTTTCAACCTAAGTAGTTTGATCATTCTCTGTTCATTTTTAAAAAACCCACAAAAATCTATATTTAACTTTTTCAACAAGAAAATGGCAAATAACCTAATATACACATATGGGCAGAAGAGTTAATCAGGCAGTTCACAAAAGAAACACTGGAACTTCATAAATACAGAAAAGAATCTCGACCTCAGTTGTAGTGCAGATTATAACCATAATGAGATACCTTTTTATTCCATCTCACTGACAAAAAGTCAGATGTGACAGTTTCGAGCTTTGGAGAGGGTGTGAGGCTAGGTAGAGCTTATCCTGTCCGCTTGCTGGTGGGAGGGAGATGGAGGCAGGTGAGCAGCATCTGTTGCAGTTGAACACACCCATGTTTGGGACAGGTGATCCACATCCGTGTGTGCATTCTAGGGGAAGTTTTTTAAAAAAAATATATTTTATTGATTTTTTACAGAGAGGAAGGGAGAGAGATAGAAAGCCAGAAACATCAATGAGAGAGAAACATTGATCAGCTGCCTCCTGCACACTCCCCACTGGGGATGTGCCTGCAACCAAGGGACATGCCCTTGACCGGAATCGATCCCAGGACCCTTGAGTCCGCAGGCTGATGCTCTATCCACTGAGCCAAACCGGTTTTACCCACAAACACCAGGATGCTTGTGCAGGACTATGGCAGCAGCCGTGCTGGTGATAGTTCTCACCAGGAACTTATCTATACCTCTACCAGCTGGAGAATAGATAGATTGTGAACAGTTAATATGTTAGGACTTTTCAGTGAAAATACGTTAGAACTGTACAAATCAATGTGGAAAACATCTCACTGTGGTATGGGAGATTACATTCATTATGCTGCTGGTGATACATGTCAGGTTCTGTGTATGTTTTGTAAAAGTTTATGGAAATGCATGACTGTTTTCCATATCAAATGGTGATAGTGGTACCCACATCCCTGAAGTAGGTGTTCAGAGTTCACAAAGGGGATTTGACTATGGTGATAAGATATTTTTTTCTTAACCAGGGAGGTAAGTATGTATTGTTCTTTATACCTGTGTGCCTTCAGTGTTACATAGTAGAAAAAAATCTATGGATATTTGTTTAGAATTACATATGGCATTGACATCATAGATTTTTAGGTTCTAATTTGATTGGGGCAGGGGCACAGATTCTAAAACAACATGGTAAATAGTTAATAACTGTGCTGCTCTTTCAAAATCGGTAGGCCTCCAGCTGCAGATTTCTGTCTGTCATGTGGTCTGAAGTGTCTGAGTGCTCTGCCAGTTGCTTCTCTATCTCATAACATCTGCAGTTTTCTGTAAGGATTTTATTGCTTGTTGTTCCTTAGAATTACTTGATGGTGCTAATTTGGCTACTGATGTGTAGTTTTTGTTTTTGGTGGAGGGGGCAGCACAGTCGTGCCCTTTTGTTTATTGCTGGTGTGTTTTGAAGTACTGGATGTGTTTATTCTTTGTTTTAATTTCTTTTAAGAAGAGTTAGGCAGTTCAGTTGAGTCACTTTTACTTTTAGTGACTCAGCCTTGTAGTCAGACTGTCAGCAGGGCTTTCTGGTTTCTCGCTGGGAGAAGCTGTTCTGTCCCAGGCCTGGTGTATCCAGGGGAAGGGAGTGTCCTTTTACGGATGGAGAGTTACTTGTGATGCTTCTGTAGCATTTTAGGTTTGCCAATTTCTTTATTTTGATTTTGGGCTCTAGCCCTGCCTGCACTTTGAAAATGCCTCAGGCACACGATGGGAGTCTGTCTCCGTGTGTTTACCCTGCCGCAGTTCCCGGCTTTATTTTAGCCTTGTTTTCAGTTATTTTATAATCAATGTCAGGTGTCTCTAAAATTCTCAAGACTGCAGGGCCTGGGAAGTTGTTCATTTGGAACCCGTTGATCTGTGTATAGGCTTGTGGTAGGAAGGAAGCAGGGTTTGCCTGTCTTTTCTGTCACTGGAAGGGGAGATCTGACTCCTGGTACTTTGGAAATGACATTTGCCTTTAGTATCTCAGTACTAGAAGAGGAAATTGAGTGGCCAGTCTCTTTTGACTTGACAATTGGACACTTGATATTTATAAAATACTTTTGGTTGGAATAGAAATGTTGGAAGAGAAGCACATGCAAGGAAAACTCATTCTGGATTTGTTGTTTACTAAGTCTTGTGTGACCTTGGCGAAGTCTCTGGTCTCCTGTGAGATACAGCCTCGCAGTGACGTGGGGTCTCACATGGCACCATGGTCATCACAATTACATTTGCTCCATCTTGACTCCGTAAGGAGGGCTGACTTTGACCAAATGCAAAATTTTAAAGATATTCAATTTGTGAGTAATTTTTATTTTATTACTAGGGGCCCAGTGCACAAATTCGTGCACCTTGAAAGGAACTGTGGGCTGTGAGGCTGCAGTGGGCACAGGGGTGGGCCTTGGCCCATCCTCCGAACTCCCGCCCATCCCCTCCCGCTGCAGCCCCTGGTTCTCTGTCTGCCAGCAGCCCTGCTCCCGCTGCCGCTGCTCCCACTCACTGATGGTGTGGAGCCATTGGGGCCGGCGCCAGCAGCCGGTGTGAGTGGGGCCAGTGCCTCAGTGGGTGCGAGCGGTGGCTGCTGCCCTGATCGCCCCTCAGGAGCATTGGGAGGTGGAGGAGCCTTCAGGGGCGATTGGGGCCAGCGCCAGGTGCCAGCAGCAGGTACAAGCGGCAGCTCTTGCACCGGCAGCAGCGGGTGCGCATGCTGGGTAGGACCATGGTGCGTGGGAGCAAAGAATTTTCAGTAAGCACCAGAGACTCACCCTTATGACAGCATCCGGCACTCTGCCTTGGCCTGGCGCCCCTGCTCACCTGCTCCACCATCCTGCTGTGGCCGATGCCTGCCATGTTCCGCGTGCTCTCCCTGGTGGTCAGCACATGTCATAGCAGCCATCGTTCGGTTCCGCCATTTGGTCTATTTGCCTTTTATTATATAGGATTATTATTTTAAATCCTCACCTGAGGGTATTTTTCCACTGATTTTTAGAGAGAGTGGTAGAAAGAGGGAAAGATGGAGAGAAATATTGATGTGAGAGAAACACATCGATTGGTTGCCTCCTGCATGTGCCCCAACCAGGGCCTGGGCTGGGGAGAAGACTGCAACCAAAGTACGTGCCCTTGACTGGAATCGAATCTGGGACCCTTCGAATCGAATCGGCCGACCCTCTATCCACTGAGCTAACCGGCTAGGATGTGCGTCATTTTTAACATCTTAAAATTAAATGGAGTCATTGGAGACTTTCAAGTGGACACATTTTCTGGAGTTTGCTCCATATTGCAGTTATCACTCAGATGTTAACTTTGCCAGTTTAGATCTAGAGAAGACTGTCTTGTGGTATTTTCATGTTCTAAAGCAGGGGTTCGCAAACTTTTTCGGTAGAGAGCCAGATAGAGAATATTTTAGGCTCTGTGGGCCAAAGGATCTCTGTTGTC
>NW_006286791.1:142045-145151 GCF_000327345.1 Myotis davidii
TGAAAGCAGCGACAATACACTTAATTTTAAAGAATTCCAGCCATGTGTTGGTGATCTAAAGTAGGAACTTTTCTCTTAGGATATTGGATTAGAGACCTCAGAAAATTTTAGTGGAGGTGCTGAATTTTCCTCATGAATATGACATTTGAATAGCCCTTAATAACTCATTAAATAGATTAGTAGTGAATAGATTTTGCTTATGTGTAAAAATTGTCAGGAAAACTTGAAAGGATTGCCATTTTGGCTCATGTTGTGGCCTATGAGGAGAGTGAGGATCATAATGAGAACTGGGCGCTATTCCCTCGAGGTGCTGGCAGTGGTGTCTGCCTGGATGCCAGCCCTGCCTGCACTTTGAAAATGCCGTGGGAGCACAAGGGGAGCGATTGCTGTGTGTTTGCCTGCTGCAGCTCCAGGCCTTTGGGAATCACTCACTTTACACGTTTACACTGAGCACTCACTGTGTCCCCAGTTGGTACCAGCCCATATAGCTGTAAAGACGAACAAGCCATGGGGCTGGCTTTTGATAAACAAAGTTTAGGGGGAAACAGTTGTTTCAACAGAAAACTGGAAAGCATGTTTCCTGGCATGTGTATATGCATGCCCTGTCGTTTATTGTCCGTCCCATTTTAATGGATTCAGTCACAATTACTGATTTTCCTTTTGCTGAGGGCAGCATTATGTCTTGGCATGGCACTGTGACTGTTCCATCTTTATCTAAAATGTTGATATATTGCTAATTGTGGAGTTCCTTGCAGTAGATTTGATTTTTTAAAATTTTGCATTGCAGCACTAGCAGTTTGGCTCAGTGGATAGAGTGTTGGCCTACGGACTGAAGGATCCCAGGTTCGATTCCCAGTCAAGGGCATTTACCTTGGTTGCATGCAGGAGACAGCCAATCAATGTCTCTCTCTCAAATTGATGTTTCTCTTTCTGTGTCTCTCCCCCTCCTTTTTCTCTCTGTAAATATAAGTGGAAAAATATCCTTGAATGAGGGTTAAAAAAAATTTTTTTGCATTGCAGTATTATTTGCAATCTTGATTACTGAGCATTTTGGCACTGCTTAAATTTGCGCCCCAAACAAGTGCCTTACTCTGCTCACCTCATGTGGCCTTGCTAGTTAAATATTCGATTGGACATTGGACATTGCAGAAGATACATTGTGGACTCTGGACTCTTGTGTCTTTTCCTGAAAAGAATTGATGTTTGTCCTTGCAGGTAGTTAGCTTTACCTGACTCAACTCTGGTTCTCCTGAGGTGGTCACTAACCAAACCCCACACCTCGTTGTGGGGTGCCAGCTGTCCTCTCCCCTGGCTTCTGGTGTTAGTCTCCTACTGGTGCAGTTCGAAGTTGGCCATGACCTGGGCCGATTTTGTGTTTTGTGCTTCCCTTGTTCTGGGATTGGCCTTGCAGGGCTTCCTCCTTCCTAGCTTCGCTATTTGCTGCCATTTCTTTAGCTCTATTTTCTGTGTAGTATTTCTCTTTTCCCATGTGTCAGTTGCTCTTGAGTTTTACAGTTTGATTATTATAGTTTGCATTTTTGTAAGTTCTACTGGATTCTTTTTTGAAGTGCCTGGTCATTTCTTTTTTTTTTCTCACCCAATTCTGACTTTATTTACAACTGGTCATTTCTAATACTCAGTAGATCTTTGATCATGTTTTTAATTTTTTTAAAAAAATACATTTTATTGATTTTTTTTTTACAGAGAGGAAGGGAGAGCAATAGTTAGAAACATCGATCAGCCACCTCCTACACACCCACCACTGGGGATGTGCCCGCAGCCAAGATACATGCCCTTGACCGGAATCGAACTTGGTACCCTTCAGTCCGCAGGCCGATGCTCTATCCACTGAGCCAAACCGGTTAGGGCTTTAATTTTTAAAAATAATTATTTATACCTATTAAACATAATCGTTTTTTCTATACTGCAATTGATACCTCTAGTATGACCTTTTACTAGAAGTAAAAATAAAAAATCTGGCTCTCATTGGTTCTTTGTGCTGTTACTTATAATATCATTTTTCATTATTTTATTTTTATCTTTTAAAAATGTTTTTATTGATTTTTAGAGAAAGAGGAAGGGAGAGGAGAGAGAGAAACATTGATGTGAGAGAGAAACATCCATCAGCTGCCTCCTGCATGTTCCATACTGGGGATCGAGGCCTCAATCCGGGTACATGTCCTGATCAGGAATCTAATCAGTACCCTTTTGTTGTTGTTGTTGCATGGGATGATGCTCAACCAACTGAGCCAAACTGGCCAGGGGATGTTTTTATTTTTATTCCAAACTCACATTTATTATTATTGTTTTTTGGGGAATTATTTGAAGACCAGGTTGAGGGCCCTTTAAGAGAATGTTTGTTTACTTTGGCCAGGCAGTTGAAGGAGCTCCCATTCCTGGTCTCTTTGTGTTAAAGTTACTGGCTTGTGGATTTTCAGACCATCCAAAAAGCATGGCCATAGGTCAAGCTTGGAAGTTAACTTTTTCCTGGCTTTCTGCAGGGCCTGTGATCTGAATCTGTCTTGTGTTGGTCTGAGGCTGCCTGTCTGCATGAAGCCACTAATACTTAAGCTCTGCAATTCTGAAATATATCATCTTTAGCACTTACCTCCCTGAATTTGTGTTTCCACTTAAGTAGTTCTTGATCAGAGAGGTTTTCCCTCTTCATTTCTTGAAATCTCATCCATTCTTTTAAGGGTTTGTGAAACATTTGTGTAGCCTTTTTTATGGATTTGCAGTGTGAAGTTTTGGGGATGTCTGTATTTTGCAGTAGTGTCAGAAACCAGTCCTGTAGTTTTCCAATTTGCATTAGACTCTATATTACCAGTTGAGGTCAGTTCCCAAGACCGCTTATAAAATCCTATTTAACTCCACATACTGCTTGGTTGGTTGTTTGGAATGGGGCTATGGCGTTTTTCATCCCTCAGGCTGTGGACTAAACAGGCGTGTATGGCCTGACCTAGAGCTGCCCAGACGTCATGGATAGTGTTT
Organism: Myotis davidii; assembly: GCF_000327345.1. Classification (NCBI taxonomy): domain Eukaryota; kingdom Metazoa; phylum Chordata; class Mammalia; order Chiroptera; family Vespertilionidae; genus Myotis; species Myotis davidii. Next base: position 145,037 of record NW_006286791.1, read on the forward strand.
ACTGAATGGAAAGATAGGACTAAATTTTAAACAGTTAAATTGCACTTTCAGAGTACAGTGTATTTATGAATTGAGGGATATTTATTATATATATTATATATGTAACATATATATT
>NW_006286791.1:145258-146439 GCF_000327345.1 Myotis davidii
GCGGTCCCCCATTACCTCCTTCTACCCGGTTCCCACCCCTCCCCAGGCCTCGCCACCCTACTGTCTGTGTCCATAGGTAAGATCTTTGGTTAATCTGAAGGTTACCTGTATGTAAATGCAGTATTGGTAACGAGATCCTCTCTGCATTTGTGTCTCTTGATTCTGTGAGCCTGTAAGAGCTGATGTTATGGTGCTATTGCTAAAATTTCCCATTTTCCTGTAGCCTCATAGAGACAAATATTATCTCACATACCTTCTCCTTACTCTTGCCATCATCCAGATTTTAGAATTGGACATCTGATGTGTAAGTATGCTCAGGTCCTCTTAACCAGCAGCTGGATTTATGGTGAAGTGCAGTGTGGAGGGGCCAGTACTTCACCACCTTCTGTTTGCATTTCAGGCTAATGCTGATGTCCCTGTACAACGTGAGCCTCAATTTGAAAGGCTTGAAGTACATCAGTGAGAGCCCAGGGTTCATCCCTTTGCTGTGGTGGCTTCTGAGTGGTAAGGAAGGGATGACCTACACGTCTTCCCATACAGCTTACATACTTTTCCTCTGTTGCTGAGGGAGGTTGTCACATATTAGAAATTAGGATCAGCTGTCCCAAGGTATTACCATTTCTTGAAAAGAAGATTTCAAATGATGGGAAACTCAGTGGTGTGCCAAGCTATTTTTAGTTCAGTTTCTGAAGTATTGCTTGCAATTTAGTTATGATTCTGTGACACAAAGAAAAATTATGAAGCAGTTGGTAGATGTCATTGATCTGTTCCTTCCTCTGAGAACAGTCCAGCACTATAGGTGTCTGTGGCTCTGAATATGAAGTAAAGAAGTCCTAGTGTTAAAGGAATATGGGGAAGAGGAAATCTGAAAGATACTACAACTCTGAAGGTGTTACACACACACACACACACACACACACACACACACACACACACACACTGAGTGGCCAGATTATTATGACCACCTGACGTTTGTAGGCAAATTAGCTATAATTTCGTGCTGAAGTTGCTAGAGGGCCAGACCATTATAAATAAGGAAGCAGGTTGTTTACTATGACAATAGAAGTGATTTTTTTTCTGAAGATATGGGTAAACAATGTGATCTAACAGCCTTTGAACGTGGGATACACACACACACCCACACACACACACACACACACACACTAGACAAATAAAACAGC
>NW_006286791.1:146901-152029 GCF_000327345.1 Myotis davidii
TATATACTATCTATAATAATAAACGCATAATATGCTAATTAGACTGGACAGCCAAACGACCTTCTGGACGACCTTCTGGACAAAGTTGGGGCTGCGAGGGCCGAGCCTGTTGCACGAATTTCGTGCATCGGGCCTCTAGTAATATATATAATTATATATAATGTATATGTGTTCTTTTTGTTTTCTTTACAATAAAAGCTATTCCTGCTGCCTCTCTCTTCCTCTTCTCCTTTACCACTAATTAACCTAATTTTTTGTACCAATCTGTTCATCATAATTTTTAGCACTGTGTATTTAGTAGGTACATATTTCACTCAAGTGTGCAAATTAATTGGCTCATTTTTTTCTAATTAGATAAAATTTTTTAAAATGAGATTTATTCTCTTTTTTTTTTAAATTTTTAGCCTGGCCAATGTGGTTCGGTGGTTGAGCATCAACATATGAACCAGGAGGTAATGGTTTGATTCCCAGTCAGGGCATATGTCTGGGTTGCGGGCTTGATCCCCAGTGTGGGACGTGCAGGACTTTTCCGGATCCCTCTCTCCAGCATATCATCATGTTGCAATTTCCCTCATGTTAAAAAAAGAAAAACAGCCCTGACCGGTTTAGCTCAGTGGATAGAGCATCGGCCTGCGGACTGAAGGGTCGCAGGTTCGATTCTGGTCAAGGGCACATGGCGGGGTTGTGGGCTCGATCCCCAGTTGGGGGCGTGCAGGACATAGCCGATCAATGATTCTGTCTCATCATTGATGTTTCTACCTCTCTCTCCCTCTCCCTTTCTCTCTGAAATCAATAAAAACGTATTTAAAAAATATATATGTGTGTGTACACACACACACACTCATATCCCCCAGTCTGTTTCAGCTAGCTTGCAGCCAATAATCCTCAGCACCTTTTGCACATTGTTTACTTTCTCATAAAAGGAGGACCTTAGCCAAAAAACATATATTCATAACCCTAGACACAGACAACAGTGCGGTAGTGGCTAGAGGGAAGTGTGGGCTGGGGCTGGGACTGGGACTGGGGCTGGGGTTGGGGCTGGGGCTGGGGCTGGGTGGAGGTGGGCAAACTGAGGGAAATAGAAACATACGTAATAGTGTCAACAATAAAAATAAAGTAAAACAACAACAACAACAACAACAAAGCTTTAGGCTATAATGCTTCTAGGGCTCCTTCTAGTTCTTGTACCCTAGAAATTTTCCTGGGCTAAGTGAAAATTCTTAGCAGTTTCCGTGTAATATGTGCAGCTTCCTAAGGAGCAAGCTCACAAGAGTGTTGCTCACACGGAATCTGGTGCTCTTTGACCAGCTGGATTGTTTCTGCTTACATGTGCAGAAGGGGGTGGTGCTATTGCAACTGGGGCATCAGGCTTTCTTGTCCATGAAGACAGTTACTGTGTGTGTGTGTGTGTGTGTGTTTTACATAATGGGCACAGCTCAAACCCTCATAAATCTTTTTCAATATATCTTACTTGATATCTTTAGAGTTATTTATTATCACAGTCAAACAAAACAAGGTCTATCAAGCCCAGGATGTTTGACCCTTAATTGTGTGTGGGATTAACTTAATTTAAAATTTGAAATTTGTTATAGAATTTGGTGTATGTGTTAGGAAGATGAATATGTATTTTACTATAGAAGAGAAAAATAGGAATAAGACTAGTTCCCTGAAAAATATTATGTGCTGCTTGATGCTGGTGGTGTGATTTCTTCAGATTCTAGATTATAATAATTGTTTAGGACTAGGAGAGAATTTGAAAACTGATTTATTCTAGATAAATAAGAATCTCTTCTAATTTAAAAAGATCTAGGAAAAACTATTTTATTCTCTCAGTAATCAGCTTCTACTTTTGTCAGTTTTCCTGTTTGGAAATTTGATGTATTTTAAAGAGCTTGGACTTTGGATTTATTAGACCCAGACTGAAACTGCAGCTCTTCTACTTGGAACTTACCTAACCACTTAGGGTCCCCCCTTTTCTGATCTGTAAGTAAGTGGGGATTTCTACCTCAAGGGTCTTCATGTTGATTAAAGTGCAATAGTGCCTGGGCCAACACCTCATATAGTAGGTGTTAAATAGGTCTTAGTTTCCCTTTTTATTTCCAATCTGAGTCTTTTATGCCAAAATAAAAGCTCATTTACTTTTATTTTATTTAGAGGTGGCAAGTTGCTTTCAATGAAGCATCCGGACTTCTTTGCTATTAATAACTTTTTACTAAATGGTCTCATTTCTTTTTACTTTTACTGGATATCATTTTCCTTCTCTTTATTCAACTAGGTGGCTGGCTCTTTTCCAGGCGTTCTCCAAATTCTTCACATTCCTTTTAAGCCACAGGTCTGGCAAAGAATTCTAGCAAATAACTGATGAAGACAGAGTGTATTGGGCTGACGACCACATGTTGTGTAACTGTTAATGCAAACCAGTGTTACGATGACTCTTGTAACAGTAGTGAAGCATTTCCTACCCACATTTACAGTGTTGACTAGGCATAGAGGCATTTGCATCCCATCTTACATTTATTTGGCTTGTCTAAGTAATATGAAACACTGATCAGTTCTGCCAAATTTATATCTCTCCTGAGCACCAGACTAATGTTCAACTATCTACTTGACTCTCCACATGGGGGTCTAATAGGCCTTCAAACTCAATGTGTTTAGACTAAACTCCTAATCTTCCCCCACACTAAACTACCTATGGCTTTCCCACCCTCAGTTGATAGTAACTCTGTTTTTTCTAATTTTTCAGGCCTTTAAAAACCTTGGAGTAATTCTTATCTCCTTTTTCTCTCACTCACATCTAATCTGTTGGGAAATCCTGACAGTTCTATTGTAAGCTATATCCAGAATCTGACCACCATTGACCATTGCTGCTGGCCAATACTGCAATGAGTATATCTCAAGTAAAAGTAACTTTCTTTTAGTTATGGTGTCTCATTAATGGTGAGATTTAATGCTTGAATAATAACTTTTAGTTTACTTTGTAAATAGTAGTGGAAGAGATTTTTAAATTTATCCTTTTTAGCTTAAATTTACTTCGAAACATTCTTTTTGGCTAGTGCTTATTTGTATATATAAGCAAATTTTACTTTGGACTTTATTAGAACTAGTCACATATAAAATATTGGCTTCTCATATAAATGAGTTTACATAAGACCTTGATTATATTGTGAAAAACTAGCTTATTAAGTAATTAAAGTATGCACCTTTATTGAAAAAGCAAAGTAAGCAAATTTATACATTTGATCCATTGAAGTACAGATGCTCCCCTCCCTTCTCCCCCCCACCCCCCAGCCAATCTGAAGAGCAGGCTTGGTGGGGGTCTGAGGCATTATGTATGCTCCTGTCTTAAAATTCCGCTGCTGCCTGCCAAGCTTAGAGGCTGAAACCTCGGGCTTTCTTGCTCAGAGTAAAACGGCCCTCCTTTCTCTCTCTCTCTCTCTCTCTCTCTCTCTCTCTCTCTTTCCCCCTCTCCCCCTCCCTTTCTGTATTAACCATTTGCTCTGTCCTTGGCGAGGAGGGAGGAGATAAGGGATTTTTAGTTACAGGTAGGCTATAAATTAGCTAGTGGTCATGCCTTTGTTTAAATTTCCGTGAGACTTTTATGACTCTTTTACAACTTTTGTAAATAGTTAGTCTTAGAACTAATTTCTTTTAAGAAGAGAGAATAAATTCTTAAGTCATTCCAGGGCCCTTGAAATGTTCCAAAGCTATCTCTTGGTTAAAGTCTTGAAATTCAACTTGGAAAGACTATCAAATATACATAACCCAAAGATTGTATTACGCGCTTTTTGTAATTATTCTAAAAGACATCAATTAAATTTAAACCAGTTTTAATATTAAAAATTTGGTTCAGACCATAGAATTAATTCTCTTTTTCAATCAGGCCAATAAAATACTATATCCTAGGTTGAAATTTTACCACACGTAGTACACAGACACACATACATATAAAGACTATAACATATTTTGAACTACCAATTTTTCCAGAGAAAACACAAGAATTATTTTCCTCAAAAATGAATTTCCATACTTCATGCATTCTGTTATCACAACCATATAATTTGTCCCAACTTAGTTTGAACTTTGAACTTTTAGAAGCCTCAAATTTTTGGTGGCAAGTTAAATACTTAGCATTTTCAGATTAGTAATATATTCACCTTTTTTAGGATATATTTCAAATAAAATACAAAACATTCAATTAATAGAATTAAATTTATTCCCTAGATTCTTCGTATGAGGCAAACTCAGATTAATATTTCAGTATCCTGTTATTTCAAAATATTTAGATGTTTAATAATCTTTACTATTTAATTCAGCAAACTCCAAAGTTTTAAGTTACCAAAGACTTTGGAAAACTATGTTTAGGCATATATAATTACCACTGAAAAAGATTTACCATATAACCTTCATTTTAGTTATATATATTTTGCCTTAACAACTTTGAGATTTTAAAGCCAATTAATTATTATTACCCAAGGCATTTATTTTCCTTGGCAAGTTCTGTAACAGAGATAACTCACTGGCTTTCAGTGGCTTTAATATTAAAGTACTATTTTATTTTTCTTTATAAAAAAACAGGAGTGCCCCTGGGACCTGGGAGTCAACCTTGGAATCTGGTCCATTATTATTCAAGAACTGCCCATTATCATGGAAATATTAACCTTGTTGCCCAAACCCAGCCTGTATATTTTCCTTGTGTCATTTTCACCATCTTCCAAAATAGTCTTGGGCCTATTCTATAGCATCTGTGAAGAGATGGGGCTTAGGCCAAGAGGCCACCCAAAATTGGGTGGGGCGCGCCTTCCCTTAAACTAGCCTTTCTCTCTTCATGGGTATAGAAGTTCCGGACGCATCCCCAAATTGTGAGAAATGGCTCACCTGTACAAATTTCAAATGATAGACTAGGAAACAAAAACATGGCGAAAACGAGACTTTTAATAACACTCCTGAGAGCAGGCGCCCATTTTACAGGATCACAATAAAGGCAATAGGCAAGAGACCTAGTAATTAATGGTCTGGGGCCTTTTTTAGTTACCTCTACCTCCCTTTGTCTAGGGAAGCAGTTCTCAACCTGTGGGTCACGATCCCTTTGGGGTTGAATGACCCTTTCACAGGGGTCGCCTAAGACCAT